>NC_092716.1:187076643-187267007 GCF_047496885.1 Scyliorhinus torazame
AACCCTGCCATGTCATTTATCCAGGTCTCCACGCCCGGGGGTTTGGCTTCCTTCCACATAAGCAATATCCTTCGCCGGGCTACTAGGGACACAAAGGCCAAGACATCAGCCTCTTTCGCCTCCTGCACTCCCGGCTCTTCTGCAACCCCGAATATAGCCAACCCCCAGCTTGGCTCGACCCGGACCCCCACCACCTTCGAAAGCACCTTTGCCACCCCCACCCAGAACCCCTGTAGTGCCGGACATGACCAAAACATGTGGGTGTGGTTTGCTGGGCTTCTCGAGCATCTCCCACACCTATCCTCTACCCCGAAAAATTTACTGAGCCTTGCTCCGGTCATATGCGCCTTGTGTAAAACCTTGAATTGTATCAGGCTTAGCCTGGCGCACGAGGACGACGAGTTTACCCTACGTAGGGCATCAGCCCACAGCCCCTCCTCAATCTCTTCCCCCAGCTCTTCTTCCCATTTCCCCTTCAGCTCATCCACCATGATCTCCTCCTCGTCCCTCATTTCCCTGTACATGTCCGACACCCTACCATCCCCCACCCATGTCCCTGAGATCACTCTATCCGGAACCTCCTGCGTCGGGAGCTGCGGGAATTCCCTCACCTGTTGCCTCGCAAAAGCCCTCAGTTGCATGTACCGAAATGCATTCCCTTGGGGCAACCCATATTTTTCCGTCAGCGCTCCCAGACTCGCAAACGTCCCGTCTATGAACAGATCTCTCAGTTGCACAACCCCAGCTCTTTGCCATGCTCCAAATCCCCCATCCATTCTCCCCGGGACAAACCTATGGTTATTTCTTATCGGGGACCGCACCGAGGCTCCCGTCCTTCCCCTATGTCGTTTCCACTGCCCCCAAACTTTTAGTGTTGCCACCACCACTGGACTTGTGGTGTATTTCTTCGGGGAGAACGGCAATAGCGCCGTCACCATTGCTTGTAAGCTGGTTCCCTTGCAGGACACCATCTCCAGTCTCTTCCACGCCGCTCCCTCCCCTTCTCCCATCCACTTACACACCATTGAGATATTGGCGGCCCAGTAGTATTCACTTAGGCTCGGTAGTGCCAGCCCCCCCCTATCCCTGCTACGCTGCAAGAACCCCCTCCTCATTCTCGGGGTCTTCCCAGGCCACACAAAACTCATGACACTTTTCTCAATTCTCTTGAAAAAAGCCTTCGTGACCATCACCGGAAGGCACTGAAACACAAAGAGGAATCTCGGGAGGACTACCATTTTGACCGCCTGCACCCTACCCACCAGTGACAGGGGCACCATGTCCCATCTCTTAAAATCCTCCTCCATCTGTTCCACCAATCTTGTTAGATTAAGCCGGTGTAAGGTTCCCCAACTCCTGGCCATCTGAATCCCTAAGTACCGGAAATCTCTTGTCACCTTCCTCAGTGGTAAGTCATCTATTCCCCTGCTCTGCTCCCCCGGATGCACCACAAACAGCTCACTCTTACCCATATTCAATTTGTACCCCGAAAATTCCCCAAACTCCCTGAGTGTCTGCATTATCTCAGGCATCCCCTCCACTGGGTCCACAACATACAGCAATAAATCATCTGCATACAAGGATACCCAGTGTTCTTCTACTCTCCTGAGCACTCCCCTCCACTTCCTGGAGCCCCTCAGTGCTATGGCCAGGGGCTCAATCGCCAATGCAAACAGTAACGGAGACAGGGGACACCCCTGCCTCGTCCCTCTATGAAGACGGAAGTAATCAGACCTCTGTCTGTTCGTGACCACGCTCGCCACCGGGGCCCTATACAGCAGCTGTACCCATCCGATATACCCTTCTCCAAAACCAAATCTCCTCAGCACCTCCCACAGATAATCCCACTCCACTCTGTCGAATGCTTTCTCGGCGTCCATCGCCACCACTATCTCCGCCTCCCCCTCTGGTGGGGGCAACATCATTACCCCGAGCAACCTCCGTATGTTCGTGTTCAGCTGTCTCCCCTTAACAAACCCAGTTTGATCCTCGTGGACCACCCCGGGGACACAGTCCTCTATCCTCGTCGCCATCACCTTGGCCAAGAGCTTAGCATCTACATTTAAAAGGGAAATGGGCCTGTAGGACCCACACTGCAGCGGGTCTTTTTCCTTCTTCAAAAGGAGCGATATCGTTGCCTCCGACATAGTCGGGGGCAGCTGCCCCCTTTCCCTAGCCTCATTAAAAGTTCTCGTCAGAAGCGGGGCCAGTAAGTCCATATACTTCCTATAAATTTCCACCGGGAATCCGTCCGGTCCCGGGGCCTTCCCCGCCTGCATGCTCCCAATCCCTTTTACCACCTCCTCCATCTCAATCTGTGCTCCCAGTCCCACCCTCTCCTGCTCCTCCACCTTAGGGAATTCCAGCTGATCCAAGAAACACATCATTCCCTCCTTCCCTTCCGGGGGCTGAGCCTTATATAACCTCTCATAAAATGCCTTGAACACCCCGTTCACTCTCTCCGCTCCCCGTTCCATCTCTCCCTCCTCATCTCTCACCCCACCTATCTCCCTCGCTGCTCCCCTCTTCCTCAATTGGTGGGCCAGTAGCCGAATCGCCTTCTATCCATACTCACACTGTACACCCTGCGCCCTCCTCCACTGTGCCTCCGCCTTACCCGTGGTCAGCAGGTCAAATTCCACATGTAGCCTTTGTCTTTCCCTGTACAGTCCCTCCTCCGGTGCCTCCGCATATTGCCTGTCCATCCTCAACAGTTCTTTCAGCAATCGCTCCCTTTCTTTACCCTCTTGCTTCCCTTTATGTGCCCTTATGGATATCAGTTCCCCTCTAACCACCGCCTTCAACACCTCCCAGACCACTCCCACCTGAACCTCTCCATTGTCATTAAGCTCCAAGTACCTTTCGATGCACCCCCTCACCCTTAAACATACCCCCTCATCCGCCAATAAGCCCATATCCATTCTCCAGAGTGGGTGCTGTTCTTTTTCCTCTCCGACCTCCAGGTCTACCCAATGTGGAGCATGGTCCGAAATAGCCATGGCCGTATACTCCGTCCCTGTCACCTTCGGAATCAGTGCCCTTCCCAAGACAAAAAAGTCTATCCGTGAGTATACTTTGTGGACATGGGAGAAATATGAGAACTCCTTACTCCTAGGCCTACTGAATCTCCAGGGGTCTACCCCTCCCATCTGCTCCATGAAGTCCTTGAGCACCCTGGCCGCTGCCGGCCTCCTCCCGGTCCTTGTCCTCGATCGGTCCAGCCCTGGATCAAGCACCGTATTGAAATCTCCCCCCATTACCAACTTTCCCGCCTCCAGGTCCGGGATACGTCCCAACATACGCCTCATAAAATTTGCATCATCCCAGTTCGGGGCATATATGTTCACCAGAACCACCGCCTCCCCTTGCAATCTGCCACTCACCATCACATATCTACCCCCACTATCCGCCACTATGGTCTTTGCCTCAAACAGTACCCGTTTCCCCACCAAGATAGCCACCCCCCTGTTCTTCGCATCCAAACCCGAATGAAACACCTGCCCCACCCACCCTTTACGTAGTCTGACCTGGTCTATCAGTTTCAGATGCGTCTCCTGCAACATAACCACATCTGCATTTAATTTATTTAGGTGTGCGAGTACCCGTGCCCTTTTAATCGGCCCGTTCAGCCCTCTCACGTTCCACGTGATCAGCCGGGTTGGGGGGCTCTTTAACCCCCCCCCCCCCTTGTCGACTAGCCATCCCCTTTTTTATCCCAGCTCCTCACCCGGTTCCCACGTACCCGTGTATCCCCCCGACGGCGCCCTCCCGCCTCGACCACCCCATCCCATAACAGCTCCCCCTTCTCCTTAGCAGCAGCAACCCAGCTAACCCACCCCTCCCCCCTCCGCTAGATCCCTTCCTAGCATAGTTGCACCCCCCATGTTGCTCCCAGTAGTCAGCGAACTCTGGCTGACCTCGGCTTCCCCCCTTCTCCTCGGCCCTCACTGTGCGAGGCCCCCTCCTTCCTGCGTCCCTGTTCCCGCCATAATTACCATAGCGCGGGAACAAAGCCCGCGTTGTCCACTCGGCCCCGCCCCTAATGACCGGCGCCCACAGTTCCTCATACTCCCCCCCCCCCCCCCCCAACATGGGGAAGAGAGAAAAGTTACAGGATCGCAAGATTAACAAACTGAAAAATCATCCCCCCCCCCTTTTTACCTCGCCCCACATAATCACCCCACCGCTTTGTCCCAAAAGTTCTTTCTCTCGCCAGACTATTCCAGCTTCTCGTCCACAATGAATGTCCACGCCTCTTCTGCCGTCTCAAAGTAGTGGTGCTTCCCTTGGTGTGTGACCCACAATCTCGCCGGTTGTAACATTCCAAACTGGATCTTCTTTTTGTGAAGCACCGCCTTAGCCCGATTAAAACTTGCCCTCCTTCTCGCCACCTCCGCACTCCAATCCTGGTATACGCAGATCACCGCGTTCTCCCACCTGCAGCTCCGAGTTTTCTTCGCCCATCTTAGGACCATCTCTCTGTCATTCTAGCAGTGAAACCTCACCACTATGGCTCGCGGTATTTCTCCTGCCCTTGGTCTTCGCGTCATAACTCGATAAGCTCCCTCCACCTCCAAAGGGCCCGTCGGGGCCTCCGATCCCATTAGCGAGTGAAGCATCGTGCTCACATATGTCCCGACGTCCGCCCCTTCTACGCCTTCGGGAAGACCCAGAACCCTTAAATTCTTCCTCCTCGAATTATTCTCCAGTACTTCCAGCCTTTCCACACACCTTTTGTGCTGCGCCTCGTGCGTCTCTGTCTTCACCACCAGGCCCTGTATTTCGTCTTCATTTTCAGCAGCCTTTGCCTTCACGACCCGAAGCTCCTGCTCTTGGGTCTTCTGCTCCTCCTTTAGCCCTTCAATCGCCTGTAATATCGGGGCCAACAACTCCTTCTTCAATTCCTTTTTCAGCTCTTCCACACAGCGCCGCAGGAACTCTTGTTGGTCTGGGCCCCATAACAAACGGCCACCTTCCGACGCCATCTTGCTTTGAGCTTGCCTTCCTTGCCGCTGCTCCAGAGGATCCTCCGCAATCCGGCTGCTATCCTCTCCTTTATCCATGAGTGTCCGGGGGGGATTCCCTTCTAGTTTACCGCACAGTGTTTTTGGCCGTTTAAATTGCCGTTGGGGCTCCTATTAAGAGCCCAAAAGTCCGTTCCACCGGGAGCTGCCGAAACGTGCGACTTAGCTGGTCATCGCCGCACCCGGAAGTCCCTGCGAGGAGCCTTTCCTGTTGATGAGCAGGAAATTCCTCTAAGCGCGGTCTTGGCGGAATCTCCTCGAGGCCAGAAAGAGAGCAGTGTGTTGGATAGTGGAGTGTTTCTCAGGGCTGCAGCTGTTGAGAAACACGCCACTAAATGTGTCGTTCAGCGGACTTTAGCTTAAATCTACAATGGACTGGTTGAATGGGTTAAAAATTAAATTGAGGGCTGTAGAGTTTAACTGTTATTATTGTATAAAAGGACTTAGAGGGGGAGGGATGTAGTGTGTGGCTCCTTTAAGGGCGATAGGCCGATAGGTCACATGACCTGAGAAAAGTAATCAGGGGGTCAGGGTGGGGGTTCACCCTCGCAGACACGGGTTTTTGCCTCAGAGTGATTCTGAACACTGATTGGCAGCCACAAAGCTGCAACACTCTGTAAGATAATATCTTGTAAATAAACATTAGTGGTTTCATGCCTAGCTGTTATTACAGAAAGGTTCAGTGCTCTACTCCCACTCCTGGTTCTTACGTAGCATGGTGGGTATGGGTAGAGATGAGGGACGGGAAACAATGAACGATTCTCATGCACCCCTGGCTCATGCAGCGCAAACACAGTCTCCTGGGACAGCGTCACCTTCACTTGCAGCAGGGCAAAATACCTGACCTTTGACCTAACACATGGAGACAAATATAAATCACTCACTTGCTCTTGCCGAGAGTTGGCATGGACACAACGGAACGGGTGGCCTCCTTCTATGCTGTGACCAGTCTATCATTCTTCCTTATCCGAGGGATTGCCAAGCTGAAGATCAAAGGGATTTGCTCCGTTGATCGATTAGTCACTGCCGGAGATGTCCTGACATTCCTGAGCAATATGAGCTTGTCAGGAATTTTAACAGGAGGGGAGGTGTCCAGACAGACACACCTTTCCTGTATGAATTCCAATTGTGGCATAAATGCACTCATTCAGATATTTGTCTTGATTGGATTGTAAATACTGCTCCATTTATCTGGAAACCAGGGATTTTTTTTTATTTTATAAATTTAGAGTATCCAATTCGATTTGTTTCCAATTAAGGGGCAATTTAGCATGGCCAATGCACCTACCCTGCTCATCTTTTTGGATTGTGGGGGTGAGACCCACGCAGATATGGGGAGAATGTGAAACTCCACACAGACAGTGACCCAGGGCCTGGATCAAACCCGGGTCTTCAGCACCACTGTCCCAGTGCTAACCACTGTGCCACTATGCCGCCCTGATCTGGAAAGAAGGGATGCAGATTTCCTCTTCAGAATGCCAGGAGTTCAGTGCTTTTGGTGCTAGTTTCAGTGAAGAATGTCGTCTGTGCTGCTGTCACCCAATCCAATGCGATCTCCTCCGAATAGCATGGGGCAGGAGGAGGAGGACAGGCAGGAGGAAAAGAGGAAGGGCAGGAGGAGGAAGAGGGAAAGATGAGGGGGCGGAGGGTGGGGGGGAAGTGGAGGGGGAAAAGTAGAAGAGGCGGGGAGGAGAAGAGGAGGGTGAGGAGGAGAAGAGAAGGAGCGACAGAGGAGAAGAGGAAGAGGGTCAGGAGGAGAAGAGGAAGGGGTTGAGGAGAAGATAAGATGAGGAGAAGATGAAGGGGAGGAAGAGAAGAAGAGGAGGTGGAGATCTCTCAACAGGAGGCCTTCTCCACCCATGATTTTCCAGGAACACCTCCCTTACCTGCAGCAATTGGCATTTGGCAGCAGCGATTCACTAAGTCGGTGCTCAGGGGTCTGCGTGGGTCCCACCCCCATAATCCAAAGATTTGCAGTGTGAGGTGGATTGGCCACGCTAAATTGCCCCTTAATTGGGAAAAAAATAATTGGGTACTCTAAAAAAAATGTTTTTAAGTAGGTGTTCAGCAAACTCTGCCATCTCTTGGAACCAATTTGACCTGCAGTCTCAGAGCAGGGTGAGGCTATCACTGCCAATAGCTGTCAAGGTGAGCATGACCCTAAAGATTTTAATTCTCATTTCCTTTCAAGCTGGACAGGCAACATTGCAAACATCTCGCAGTTCACCATGCCTGACCGGATAAGAGAGGTTAAAGCAACCCTCTACGCCAGGGGAAAGAAAGATTGCCTTACTATAGGACCTTTCACGACCATCCCAAAGCACTTTACAGCAATTTGTGAAGTGCAGTCACTGTTGTAATTCAGGAAACCCAGCAGCCAATTTGACCTTAATCAGCAACAGCCCATAAACGGTGTGATAATAAACAAATCATTTATTTTATTGACGAATAAAAAACGACCAGAACACCTTCCCTGCTCTTCTGTGAAATAGCGCAATGGGATATTTTATGTTCACAAGACAGAGACGTTGGGTTCTTGATTTAACATCTCCCCAAAGGACAGCACCCCCAACACTGCCGCATTGTCTCAGTACTGCATTGGAATTTAAAATATGTTTATTGAAGGTTTAGATAATAACAAACAACAAACGAGAACGCAAGAATTCAAAAAATATAAAACAAAAACACATGATTAACTTAAACATTATAACTAAACCCCCCCCTAACAGCTAAACAAGGAAATAAACGTTTGCCATCTCAGGTAAAACCTCTCCGGCCATCCAATGGTGAATTTGATTTTCTCTAAGTCCCCCTACCAGGCAGAGGCACTGGGCAGAACAGGAAACCTCCAACCAAGAAATATTCGCCTCTGGGCTATCAGTGAGGCAAAGGCAACAGCATTCGCCTCTACCCCAGGCTGGACCGCCAGTGAATCTGAAACCCCAAATATGGCTCCCAGTGGACTTGGGTTTAAATCCACCCGGATTATCTCTGGCATAGTGCTAAAAAAGGAAGGCCAGAAACTATCGAGTCTGGGTCAGGACCAAACATATGCATATGGTTAGCTGAGGTAAGCAAACAGTGATCACATCTGGCCTCAATCCTTCCCTTAGTCAAGTGCATAATACCTTGAACTAAATTAAGCTCAACTGGGCACATGATGATATAGAGTTGACCCTCCCTCCAAACCTTGTTAATGAGTATAGGGCCCAACTCATTTTCCCATCTCGCCCTCACCCCTTTTATAGAGAGGGATCAGCTGAGGGAATATAGGTCTGAAACAGACCCCCTGCCAGGCTAAGCCAAGGATAAATTCCTCTTCAAGGAATATAAATGTTTTTAAGATAAAGATAGATAGTTTTTTGAAGAATAAAGGGATTAAGGGTTATGGTGTTCAGGCCTGAAAGTGGAGCTGAGTCCACAAAAGATCAGCCATGATCTCATTGAATGGTGGAGCAGGCTCGAGGGGCCAAATGGCCTACTCCTGCTCCTAGTTCTTATGTTCTTATGTTAGGGTGGCACGCTGGTGCAGTGGTTAGCACTGCTGCCTCACGGCATTGAGGACCCGGGTGGGTTCGATCCCGGCCCGGTGTCACTGTCCGTGTGGAGTTTTCACATTCTCCCCATGTTCGCGTGGGTCTCACCCCCACAACGCAACCCAAAGATGTGCAGGGTAGTGTGGTGATGTACATCACTGTAAATACACAAGGGGTTAATGTAGATACACTAGGACACTGTAAATACACAAGGGGTTAATATAAATACACTTAGACTAGATGAACACGAGAGGGAGCACCAGAGACATCATGACACACAGACATTCAACCAATAGGTCAGTAAGATAGGGTACGACCAATGGGCAGTCAAGACATACACAGAGGTGACACTAGCACAAGGGGGCTACCCATATAAAAGGACAGGGCACACATGCTCTTTCTCTTTCCATAGGCGACACTCAGAGAGACAGGAGCAGATCAGGGAAGCATCACACCCACCGCATGGATTAGAGCAGACTGGTTAGTTAGTTGAGTTACTATAGTTAGATTAGCAAGAGAGTTGAACTCAATTAGGAGAACTGTTAACGGTTCAATAAATCTTATATTGATCCAACGCCTTCATTAGGTGTATACTTGATCAGTTAATTGCATCGTGTGCAATCCGTGTTACTCCAGGGTGAACAAGAGGAGTCAGGAGGTCATGTTGCAGCTGTACAGAACTCTGGTACGGCCGCATTTGGAGTATTGCATACAGTTCTGGTCACCGCATTATAGGAAGGACGTGGAGGCTTTGGAGAGGGTGCAGAGGAGATTTACCAGGATGTTGCCTGGTATGGAGGGAAAATCTTATGAGGAAAGGCTGATGGACTTGAGGTTGTTTTCGTTGGAGAGAAGAAGATTAAGAGGAGACTTAATAGAGGCATACAAAATGATCAGGGGGTTAGATAGGGTGGACAGTGAGAGCCTTCTCCCGCGGATGGAAATGGCTAGCACGAGGGGACATAGCCTTAAACTGAGGGGTAATAGATATAGGACAGGGGTCAGAGGTAGGTTCTTTACGCAAAGAGTAGTGAGGCCGTGGAATGCCCTACCTGCTACAGTAGTGAACTCGCCAACATTGAGGGCATTTAAAAGTTTATTGGATAAACATATGGATGATAATGGCATAGTGTAGGTTGATGGCTTTTGTTTTGGTGCAACATCGTGGGCCAAAGGGCCTGTACTGCGCTGTATCGTTCTATGTTCTATGTTCTAACACAACAGGTAGGTGAATTAGCCACGCTAAATTGCCCCTTAATTGGAAAAAAAACAAATTGGATACTCTAAATTTATTTTTTAAAAAGCAAGGAGGAAGGTGCACAAATAAATGCAGATATCAATTTGTTGACCTTAATAAAAAAGGATTTAGGCAGAAAAATGGGGAGACATTGAAAGAGAAATGAAAACCTAGGAAGTGGGTTCATTTCAATTCTTTGAATCCTACCCGCCAAAGATAGAAGAAGGTTGCATCTGTAGAAGTTGGTGAGGGTCGTAGCTGACATGCCAAATTTCCTTAGTCTTCTGAGAAAGTAGAGTCGTTAGTGGGCTTTCTTAACTATAGTGTTGTCATGGGGGGACCAGGACAGGCTGTTGGTGATCTGTACACCTAAAAACTTGAAGCTCTCGACCCTTTCTACTTCGTTCCCATTGATGTAGACAGGGGCATGTTCTCCACTACGCTTCCTGAAGTCGATGACAATCTCCTTCGTTTTGTTGACATTGAGGGAGAGATTATTGTCGTCGCACCAGTTCACCAGATTCTCTATCTCATTCCTATACTCTGTCATGTCATTGTTTGAAATCCGACCCACTACGGTGGTGTCATCAGCAAATTTGAAAATCGAGTTGGAGGGGAATTTGGCCACACAGTCATAGGTGTATTTTTAGGAGTGTGGGGTGACTGTAGAGGAGGGGGGAGTGGAAGGAGTGCTTGGGGCCTGCAGGGGGTCGCAGGTCTCCATGTCAGTGGGGTTGGAAGCTGGGGGGGGGAGGGCTGCAGCTGCTGCGATGCTGGTCTGGTCATTGGAGAGCAGCAGAGTGGAGGTCCTGGCTTCTGTGGTGTTTCCCAGGTCTCTGGGAGCTTGTAGAGTGAAGGCCCTGGCTTCTAGGTCGTTTTCCTGGTCTCTGGCAGCCGCTGTAGGGGAATTCCCAGGCCTGGGACTGCAGCTCAGGCTGAGGGCAAAGGAGTTTTTGTTTTTTTCTCACGTGCACCAGGTGTATACCCGCATTGATCACTCTGTTTTGGACAAGGCGTTGGTGGCGGGGATGGTAGGGTCACAGTAATCGGCAACTGTGGTCTTGGACCACGTGCCGCACTGGCAGGTGGTGTAGAAGGGGGCTCAGTGACCGCTGTGGAGGCTGAATGTGGGTTACTGGCAGACATGGGGGTTTGCGAGAAGATGAGAGTACCATTCGGAATTACGTGGAGCTGAATAAGACAGGGAAGGTTTCAGCCTCCATGCTGTGGGAGGTATTAAAGGCGGTGGAAAGCGGGAAATTTATTTTGATTTGGGCACATAGGCCAAAAGGTTGAGGTTGGTGGAGGACATCTTGAGAGTGGGTTGGAGGTATTTGGTGATGCCGGATGAGATTAAAGGAGAAGCAGAGGCTCCAGATGGAGTTTGGGCTCGTGTCAACGAGGAAGGCGGTGGGACAACTGCACAGGACCAGAGGGGTGATATATGAGTACGGGGAGAAAGCAAGTAGGATGCTGGTTCATCAGTTGAGGAAGCAGGTGGCAGCGAGGGAAATTGGGAGGTGAGAGTCAAGAGGGGCACAGTGGTATCGGAGCCGTCTTTGACGCCTTTTATCGGAGTCTGTAAAAATCGGAGCCTCGAACAGGGATGAAGGGTTGAGACGGTTTCTAGATGGGTTGGAGTAGCCGAGGGTCGAGGAGGTGAAGATGGAGAGACTGGGGGCGCCAATTAGGCCGAGGGAGGTTATGGGCTATGAGGTTGATGCAGGTGGGGAAGACTCCTGGTCGGATTGTTTCCCAGTCGAGTTTTTCTCCAAAGTTTGGAATGGAGTTGAGGTCCCTGCTGGCGGAGATGTGTAATGAGTCGAGTCCCCCCCCCCCCCCCCCCCCCCCCCGCCCCCCACACACACACACTGTCTCAGGCTTCAATTTTGCTTATTGTAAAGATGGATAAGGAGCAATGTGGGCGATATCGCCAGATCTCGCTGCTGAATGTAGATGCAAAGGTGTTGCCGAAGGTGTTGGCGACGTGGATAGAGGAGTGTGTGTTGGGAGTGATAGGGGAGGACCAGACGTGGTTCTTTAGGGGGTGGCAGTTGTCAGCGAATGTTCGGAGGTTGCTCAATGTTATTCTGATGCTCCTGGAGGGGCGGGAGGTTGAAGTGGTTGTGGCAATGGACGTGGAGAAGGCGTTTGGCTGAGTCGAACGGGGGTATTTGTTTGAGGTGTTGGGCAGGTTTGGGTTTGGACAGAGGTTTGTGGATTGGATTCGCCTGTTGTATAAAGTGCCTAAGGCAACTGTTCAAACAAACAAGGTCAGCTCGGGGTATTTTGGGTTGCACCGGGGGACAAGGCAGGGGTGTCTACTCTCCCCGCTGCTCTTTGCCTTAGCGACTGAGCTGTCGGTAATGGCACTTAGGAATTCATAGGGGAGGAGGGGCATCGAGCAGGGGAGGCTCCAGCACCGGGTTTTATTGTATGCAGAGACCTACTTTTGTATATTCAGGACCCAGTTGGGTGCTTTAGAACATAAAACATAGAACAGTACAGCACAGTACAGGCCCTTCAGCCCACGATGTTGTGCCGACCATTTATCCTAATCTAAGATCAACATAACCTACACACCCCTTCAATTTACTGCTGTCCATGTGCCTGTCTAAGAGCCACTTAAATGTCCCGAATGACTCTGACTCCACCACCTCCGCTGGCAGTGCATTCCACGCACCCCACCACTCTCTGTGTAAAGAACCTACCTCTGACATCTCCCCTATACCTTCCTCCAATCATCTTAAAATTATGTCATCTCGTGACAGCCATTTCCACCCTGGGGAAAAGTCTCTGGCTATCCACTCTATCCATGCCTCTCATTACCTTGTACACCTCTATCAAGTCACCTCTCTGCCTTCTTTTCTCCAGGGAGAAAAGCCCTAGCTCCCTCAACCTTTCTTCATAAGACATGCCCTCCAGTCCAGGCAGCATCCTGGTAAATCTTCTCTGTACCCTCTCCAAAGCATCCACATCCTTCCTATAATGAGGCGACCAGAAAGGGACACAATATTCCAAGTGTGGTCCAACTAGAGTTTTATAAAGCTGCAGCAAAACCTCGTGGCTCTTAAATTCAATCCCCCTGTTAATGAAAGCCAACACACCATACGCCTTCTTAACACCCTATCAACCTGGGTGACAACTTTGAGGGTCTGTTCCTCCACACTTCCAAGAATCCTGCCTTCAATCCTGTATTCAGCATTCAAATTCGCCCTTCCAAAATGAATCACTTCACATTTATCAAGGTTGAACTCCATCTGCCACTTCTCAGCCCAGCTCTGTATCCTGTCAATGTCCTGTTGTAACCTGCAACAACCCTCAACACTATCGCCAACTCCCCCAACCTTCGTGTCATCGGCAAACTTACTAACGCACCCTTCCACTTCCTCATCCAAGTCATTTATAAAAACCACAAAGAGCAAAGAGCAGAGGTCCCAGAACAGATCCTTGCAGGACACCACTGGTCACCCACCTCCAGGCGGAATACTTTCCATCCACTACCACTCGCTGTCTTCTTTCGGCCAGCCAATTCTGTATCCAGACAGCCAAATTTCCCTGTATCCCATGCCCACTAACTTTCTGAATGAGCCTACCATGGGGAACGTTATCAAATGCCTTACTGAAATCCATATACACCACATCCACTGCCCGACATCAATGTGTCTTGCCACAACCTCAAAGAATTCAATGAGGCTTGTGAGGCAAGACCTGCCCCTCACAAAGCCATGCTGACTATCTTTAATCAAACTATGTTTTTCTAAATAATCATAAATCCTATCTCTCAGAATCCTTTCCAATATTTTGCTCACCACAGACGTAAGACTGATGGGACTGTAATTCCCAGGGATTTCCCTATTCCCTTTCTTGAACAGGGGAACAACATTCGCCGCCCTCCAATCATCTGGTACTACTCCAGTGGAGAGTGAGGACGCAAAGATCATCGCCAACGGTGCAACAATCTCCTCCCTCACTTCCCATAGTAACCTTGGGTATATCCCGTCAGGCCCAGGGGATTTATCTATCCTGATGCTTTTCAAAATTTCCAGCACATCCTCCTTCTTAATATCAACCTGTTCGAGTCTATTAACCTGGTTCACACTGTTCTCATGAGCAGCAAGGTCTCTCGAGTGAATACTGAAGCAAAGTATTCATTTCAGGCTTCCCCCATCTCCTCAGACTCTAGGCACAAGTTCCCTCCACTATTCCTGATCGGCCCTACTCTCACTCTGATCTTCCTCTTATTTCTCACATGTGTAGAACGTCTTGGGATTTTCCCTAATCCTTCCCACCAGGGCTTTTTCTTACCCCCTTCTAGCTCTCCTCAGTCCATTTTTGAGTTTGTTCCTGGCTACCTTGTAACCCTCAAGAGCCAAGTCAGATCCTTGCTTCCTCAACCTTAGGTAAGCTTCCTTCTTCCTCTTGACTAGAAGCTCCACTTCTCTTGTCATCCAAGGCTCCTTCACCTTACCATTCCTTCCTCGTCTCAGTGGGACAAAACTATTCAGCACTCGCAGCAAGTGCTCCTTAAACAATCCCCACGTTACTGTTGTGCATTTCCCGAAGAACAATTGTTCCCACTTTATACTCCTGTCTAATAGCAGTATAATTCCCCCTCCCCCAATTAAATACCTTCCCATACTGTGTGTTCCTACCCCTATCCATGACTATGGTAAAGGTCAGGAGTTGTGGTCACTGTCACCGAAATGCTCTCCCACCGAGACATCTGACACCTGGCCTGGTTCGTTGCCGAGCACCAAGTCCAATATGGCCTCCCCCCTAGTCGGCCTATCTACATATTGAGTCAGGAATCCTTCCTGTACACACCTGACAAAATCTGTTCCATCCAAACCATTTGCACTAAGGAAGTTCCAGTCAATATTAGGGAAGTTGAAGTCACCCATGACAACAACTCTGTTACTTCTGCACTTTTCCAAGATCTGCCACTCATTATGTTCCTCTATCTCTCTGCTGCTATTGGGGGGTCTATAGAAAACTACCAATAAAGTGACTGCTCCTGTCTTGTTTCTGACTTCCACCCATACTGACTCAGTAGACAAACCCTCCTCAACTACCTCCTTTTCTGCAGCTGTGGTGCACTCCCTAATTAACAGTGCCACTCCCCCTCCTCTTTTACCTCCCTCCCTATTCTTCTGAAAACATCTAAACCCCCGGAACATCTTTTTAAAAAATATATATATATTTATTAAAGTTTTTTAACACAATTTTTCTCCCTTACAAACAATAACCCCCCCCCCCCCCCCCACCCCTTAACAAAAAAAAAACGAGAAATCGCGCAGAGCAAGATATATACATGGCAAAATGATATATTTACACAGCTTTGTACACTGGCCCTCACCCGTACGTGCCAGTTTCCCCAACCCTTCATGTTATCTCTTGCTCATCCACCCTCCCAGGCAGTCCCCCCTCTCCCCCCCCCCCTCCCAGGACGTCCCCCCCCTCCAAGGTTGCTGCTGCTGCTGACCGACCTTCCTCTAACGCTCCGCGAGATAGTTTAGGAACGGTTGCCACCGCCTGTAAAATCTCTGCGCAGACCCTCTCAAGGCGAACTTAATCCTCTCCAACTTTATGAACCCAGCCATGTCATTTATCCAGGCCTCCAGGCTGGGGGGCTTCACCTCCTTCCACATTAGTAAGATCCTTCGCCGGGCTACTAGGGACGCAAAGGCCAGAATGCCGGCCTCTTTCGCCTCCTGCACTCCCGGTTCGTCCACTACTCCAAATATTGCTAGCCTCCAGCTTGGCTTGACCCGGACTTTCACCACCTGAGATATTGCTCCCGCCACTCCTCTCCAGAACCCCTCCAGTGCCGGGCATGACCAAAACATATGGACATGGTTCGCCGGGCTCCCTGAGCACCTTCCACATCTGTCCTCTACCGCAAAGAACCTACTCAACCTCGCCCCCGTCAAGTGCGCTCTGTGGACCACCTTAAATTGTATCAGGCTGAGCCTGGCACACGAGGAGGAGGAATTAACCCTACCTAGGGCATCAGCCCACAGACCTTCCTCGATCTCCTCCCCCAACTCCTCCTCCCATTTACCCTTCAACTCTTCTACCAGCGCTTCCCCCTCTTCTTTCAACTCCTGGTGTATTTCCGACACCTTGCCCTCCCCGACCCATATACCCGAGATCACCCTATCTTGAACTTCTTGTGCCGGGAGCAACGGGAATTCCCTCACCTGTCGCCTCACAAAAGCCCTCACCTGCATATATCTAAAGGCATTTCCCGGGGGTAACTCGAACTTCTCCTCCAGTGCCCCTAGGCTCGCAAACGTCCCATCGATGAACAGGTCCCCCATTCTTCCAATCCCCGCCCGATGCCAGCTCTGGAACCCCCCGTCCATCTTCCCCGGGACAAACCGGTGGTTACCCCTGATCGGGGACCACACCGATGCTCCCATTGCACCCCGGTGCTGTCTCCACTGGCCCCAGATCCCTAGCGTTGCCGCCACCACCGGGCTCGTGGTATACTTTGTCGGCGAGAGCGGCAGCGGTGCCGTCACCAATGCCCCCAGGCTCGTTCCTTTACAGGACGCCATCTCCATCCTCTTCCATGCCGCCCCCTCTCCCTCCATAACCCACTTGCGGATCACCGCCACATTTGCTGCCCAGTAGTAGCTCCCCAGGTTTGCCAGCGCCAACCCTCCTCGGTCCCTACTGCGTTCCAGGAATCCTCTCCTTACTCTCGGGGTCTTATTCGCCCACACAAACCCCATAATACTCCTGCCTACTCTCTTAAAAAAGGCCTTAGTGATCACGATGGGAAGGCACTGAAACACAAACAGAAACCTCGGAAGGACCACCATTTTGACCGACTGCACTCTACCCGCCAGCGAGAGCGGTAACATGTCCCATCTTTTGAAATCCTCCTCCATTTGCTCCACCAACCTCGTCAGATTCAGTTTATGTAGGGTACACCAACTCCTGGCTATCTGGATCCCCAGATACCGAAAGCTCCCCTCTGCCCTCCTCAGCGGTAGGTCCCCTATCCCTCTTTCTTGGTCCCCCGCCTGTAATACAAAGAGCTCACTCTTCCCTACATTGAGCTTATAGCCCGAAAACTCCCCAAACTCCCTTAGAGTCTGCATGACCTCCACCATCCCCTCCATTGGATCCGCCACGTACAGCAACAGGTCATCCGCATATAGCGACACCCGATGCTCTTCTCCCCCTCAGACCACCCCCTTCCATTTATTAGACTCCCTCAATGACATGGTCAATGGTTCGATCGCCAATGCGAACAACAGGGGGGACAGGGGGCACCCCTGCCTCGTCCCTCGGTACAGTCGAAAGTACTCCGACCTCCGCCGGTTCGTCACTACACTTGCTATCGGGGCTCTGTAAAGGAGCTTAACCCAATTGATAAACCCTACCCCGAACCCAAACCTGCGCAGCACCTCCCAGAGGTACTCCCACTCTACTCGGTCAAAGGCCTTCTCCGCGTCCATAGCTGCCACTATCTCCGCCTCTCCCTCCTCCGATGGCATCATTATCACGTTTAAGAGCCGCCGCACATTGGTGTTTAGTTTCCTGCCCTTTACAAATCCCGTCTGGTCCTCGTGGATTACCCCCAGGACACAGTCCTCGATCCTTGTGGCCAGCACTTTTGCCAGCAACTTTGCATCCACATTGAGGAGCGAGATCGGCCTGTACAATCCACATTGCAGTGGGTCCTTGTCCCGCTTTAGGATCAAAGAAATTGTCGCTTCCGACATTGTCGGGGGCAGGGTCCCCTCCTCTCTTGCCTCATTAAAGGTCCTCACCAGTAGCGGGGCCAACAGGTCTGCGTACTTCCTGTAGAACTCCACCAGGAATCCGTCCGGTCCCGGGACCTTCCCCACCTGCATGCTCCCCAAACCCTTGCTCAGCTCCTCCAACCCAATTGGTGCCCCCAAACCAGCCACCTCTTGCTCCTCCACCCTCGGGAATCTCAGCTGATCTAGGAATCGTCTCATCCCCTCTTCCCCCGCTGGGGGCTGGGATCTGTACAGCTCTTCATAAAAGGCCTTAAATACCTCGTTTATTTTCGTCGCACTCCGAACCGTGGCTCCCCTTCCATCTTTGACTCCCCCTATTTCCCTCGCTGCCATCCTCTTACGGAGCTGGTGTGCCAGCATCCGACTAGCCTTTTCCCCATACTCGTAGGTCGCCCCCTGCGCTTTCCTCCACTGTGCCTCCGCCTTCTCTGTGGTCAACAGGTCAAACTCCGTCTGGAGCCGTCATCTTTCCCCAAATAATCTTTCCTCCGGGGCCTCTGCGTATCTCCTGTCCACTCTCAAAATCTCCCCCACTAACCTCTCCCTTTCCATACCCTCTGTCTTCTCCCTATGAGCCCTAATGGAAATTAGCTCTCCCCTGATCACCGCCTTCAACGCCTCCCATACCACTCCCACCCGCACCTCCCCATTGTCGTTGGCCTCCAAGTACCTTTCGATACGCCCCCTCACCTTCCCACACACCACCTCGTCCGCCAGCAGTCCCACATCCAGCCGCCACAACAGGCGTTGGTCCCTCTCCTCTCCCAGCTCCAGTTCCACCCAGTGTGGGGCATGGTCCGAAACGGCTATAGCCGAATACTCCGTCCCCTCCACCCTCGGGATGAGCGCCCTACCCAGAACAAAGAAATCTATCCGGGAGTAGGCTCTGTGTACATGGGAGAAGAAAGAAAATTCCCTGGCCTGCGGCCTTGCAAACCGCCATGGGTCCACTCCCCCCATCTGATCCATAAACCCCCTAAGTACCTTGGCCGCCGCCGGCCTCTTTCCAGTCCTTGATTTGGAGCGGTCTAGTGCTGGATCCAACACTGTATTGAAGTCCCCTCCCATTATCAGGCCTCCTGTCTCCAGGTCCGGAATGCGCCCCAACATGTGCTTCATGAATCCTGCATCATCCCAGTTCGGGGCGTATACGTTTACCAACACCACCCACATCCCTTGCAGCCTACCGCTCACCATTACATATCGCCCTCCATTGTCCGCTACAATAGTCTTGGCCTCAAATGACACCCGCTTTCCCACCAATATTGCCACCCCTCTATTCTTTGCGTCCAGTCCCGAGTGGAATACCTGTCCTACCCATCCCTTTCTTAGCCTGACCTGGTCCGCCACCTTCAGGTGTGTCTCTTGGAGCATGGCCATGTCCGCCTTCAGTCCCTTTAAGTGCGCGAACACTCGAGCCCTCTTCACCGGCCCATTCAGGCCCCTGACATTCCACGTTATCAGCCGGATTGGAGGGGCTCTCAGCCCCCCCACGCCCCGCCGACTAGCCATCTCCTTTTCTGGGCCAGTCCCGTGTCCACGCCTCCCTCACCCTCCAGTCCCCCAGAGGTGGGACCCCCGTCCCGACCACCTCTTCTGTGTCCCATTCCCTTTTGGCCAGTGCAGCAGCAACCCTTCCCCCCCCCCCCCCCCGCTAGACCCGTCTAGCTTTTTTGCTCCCCCCATGTCACTCCCGTAAGTCAGCTGACGCCTGCTGACCCCGGCTTCCCCCGCCGTCCCATTGACCTCCCCGCGTGGGAGTCTCCCAATCCATATGCATTCCTTCGTTCCCCTTCCCGCGCGCGGGAAAAAACCCCGCGCTTTCCAAAGCCTGCTCCGCCCCCTCTGGCGCAGCTCCTGTCGCGGCCTTGTCTCTCTCCCCCAGCCCATGTAACATTTCCTGCGCGTGATTGACCCCCTATATACAACAACCATCACACATCAAACCTCAAACATCCCCCCTACCCTCACAAACCCTCAGTTAGAGTCCAACTTTTCGGCTTGTACAAAGGTCCACGCCTCTTCAGGCGTTTCGAAGTAATAGTGTTGGCCCTTTTATGTGACCCACAGTCGCGCTGGCTGCAGCATTCCGAATTTCACTTCTTTCCGGTACAACGCCGCTTTGGCCCAGTTGAAACCCGCTCTCCGCTTTGCAACCTCCGTGCTCCAGTCCGGGTATATTCGGATCTCTGCATTGTCCCACTTACTGCTCCGCTCCTTCTTGGCCCATCTCAGGACCCACTCTCTGTCCGTGAACCGGTGGAACCTCACCACCATCGCCCTTGGCGGCTCATTTGCCTGGGGCTTCTTCGCCAGCACCCGGTGTGCCCCGTCCAACTCCAGCGGCCTCGAAGGGGCCTTCGTGCCCATCATCGCCTCGAGCATCGTGCTCGCGTATGCCCCGGCATCAGCCCCCTCCACTCCCTCAGGGAGACCCAGGATTCGCAGATTCTTTCTCCTCGACCTGTTCTCCAGGTCTTCGAGTCTTCCCGCCCACCTCTTGTGTAGCGCCTCGTGCTGCACCACTCTCACCGCCAGGCCCACGAGCTCGTCCTCGTTCTGACTGACTCTTTTCTGTACCTCCTGGATCTTAGCTTCGTGGACCTTCTGGGTGTTCCCGAGTCCTTCAATTGCCGAAAGCATAGGCGCCAACATCTCCTTGCGCATCTCCTCGCGCTGATCCTCGAAGCAGCGCTTGATGAACTCATGCAGCTCCCCTTTGTCCCTGGCCGCCGCCATTTTGTTTTCTTTCCCTCGCTTCTCCCGTTGCTCCAGTGCCGCTCCTTTGGCCGTTACACTTCTGGTCCGTTTAAAAAGTCTATGGAAACTCCTGAAAAAGGTCTGAGAGTCAGTTCCAGACGGGAGCTGCCGAATGTGCGACCTACTACTCCATGGCCGCCACCGGAAGCCTCGTCTCTGCTTCTTCAATGGCCTTGGTAGATCCTTTCACAGTGGTTCCCTCTGCTGCTAGAATTCACCTTTGATAGAGTTAAGTCAGATTGCAGCTTTAAGCTTGCCCTGCATGCTGGAAGAGGCCCTTGTCTAAACCTGCAGCCAAAGCCAAATCCTTTACTGTTTCTGCCGGGTCTGGCAGCCAAAAGACATAACATTCCTGGGGGACACTGTCAGGGGAATGCTGCAGTCTTCTTGCCACACTGGGAAATGTCAAACAAATGCCGTGGGGGCCCTGTAAAAGAGCCCAAAAGTCCGTTCCAAGCGGGAGCTACCGAATATGCGACCTAGCTCTGCATAGCCGCACCCGGAAGTCAACCCCCGGAACATCTAACAACCATTCCTGCCCCTGTGAAATCCACGTCTCCGTAATGGCCACAACATCGTAGTTCCAAGTACTGATATATGCTCTAAGTTCATCTCCCTTATTCCTGACACTCCTTGCATTGAAACAGACACACTTGAACCCATTCCACTGAGTGCAACTTTGCCCTGTCAACTGTCTATCCTTCCTCACAGACTTGCTGCATACTATTTCTGCCTGTTCAACAGCTACCCTATCGTTTGATCCATAGCTCTGGTTCCCACCCCCCTGCCAAACTAGTTTAAACCTTCCCGAAGAGCTCTAGCAAACCTCCCGCCCAGGATATTGGTACCGCTCCAGTTTAGGTGCAATCCGTCCTTCATGTACAGGTCCCACCTTCCCCAGAAGATATCCCAATGATCCACATATCTGAAGACTTCCCTCCTGCACTAGCCCTGTAGCCACGTGTTCAGCTGCACTCGCTCTCTGTTCCTTGCCTCACTTGCACGTGGCACCGGTAGCAATCCTGAGATCACTACTCTGCTTGTCCTGCTCTTTAGCTTCCAACCTAACTCCCTAAAATCACTTTTTAGATCTTCATCATTTTCTTAGCTACATTGTTGGTGCCAATGTGCACCACAACTTCTGGTTGCTCCCCCTCCCCCTTAAGAATCCTGTAGACTCGATCTGAGACATCCCTGGCCCTGGCACCCGGGAGGCAACATACCTTCCGGGAGTCTCGCTCGCGACCACAGAATCTCCTATCCATTCCCCTAACCATTGAGTCTCCTATCACTATTGCTTTTCTATTCTCCCCCCTTTCCTTCTGAGCCACAGAGCCAGACTCAGTGCCAGAGACCTGGCCGCTAGGGCCTTCCCCCGGTAGGACATTCCCCGCAACAGCATCCAAAACGGTATACTTGTTCTGAAGGGGACCGGCCATGAGGGATCCCTGCACTGTCTGCCCCTTCGTTTTCATTCCCCTGACTGTAACCTAACTACTCTTTTCCTGTACCTTGGATGTGGCTACCTCCCTGTAACTCCTCTCGATCACCCCCTCTGCCTCCCGGATGATCCGAAGTTCATCCAGCTCCAGTTCCCTAACGCAGTTTCTGAGGAGCTGGAGTTGGGTGCACTTCCTGCAGGTGTAGTCGGCGGGGACACCGGTGGTATCCCTCACCACCCACATCCTACAGGAGGAGCATGCAACTGCCCTAAGCCTCTATCCTCTCTGATCTGAATTCACAAAGAGATTTAAAGGGGGGAAAAAAATATTAAACACCCGTTAGGCCCTTTACAGAATATATATATATATATACTGTTGCTACTCTCCCAAGTGAACCTTCGAAAATTGTTGATTCTGCAAAATGATACAATGATAGCTTGCTGCCCCCAAAAAACAAAACAAACATAAAAAAATAACATTTAAAAATTAAAAAACCCAAAGACAAACAACTCTTACCTTACCTTACCTTGCTTTGATAGGATCCTGGGGATGCTGGGGAAGTTTGGCTGTTTTTCGCAATATAAGTTGAATGTGGGGAAAAGCGAGGTGTTTGAATCAACACACAACATCAGGAGAGGAGGCTGGGGGAACTGCCATTTCGCTTGTGGGGCGTGTTTTCACTACCTTGGGGGAGCGGGCAGGCCTGAGAAAAATTGTGGGAATCCATGAAGGTGAGTTGAGATTCAAATTCAGGAGATGCATTAAAATTCCCATTTGTATTTTGAGACAATTGGTGGGGAAATACTGGGTGGCAATGCAAATGAAGACTATATTCATCGATCTAGAGAAGGCTTATGATCAGGTGTCTAGGAAGTATGGAGATGTACTAGAATTCGTGGAGCCTCTGGCCCCTATTGGCTGACTTGATTATAGCATTCCACTTTCCTGCTTGCCCCCCATAATCTTTGACTTCCTTGTCAATCAAACATTTGTCACAATCAGCCTTGACTTTGTTCAATGAGTCAGCCTCCACTGGGCTCTGCAGGGATGAATTCCAAACACTAATGACCCTCCTGAGAGAAGAAATTCTTCCTCATCTCCATCTTAAATGGAAGACCCCTTATTTTTGAAACCATCGCCGAGGTCCCAGGTTCGATCCTGGCTCTGGGTCACTGTCTGTGTAGAGTTTGCACATTCTCCCTGTGTATGCAGAATAATACTTTTCACTGTACCTCGATACACATGACAATAAAACAAAACAAACAAACAAAAGTCCCGACCCATGAGACCGGCCTTGCTATATGTTTAGAAACTAAGGGCAAAATTGAAAAGGGAAAAACCAAAGACTGGACATTCACGAAACTCGGATGCTATGATGGAATCATAGAATCCTGACAGTGCAGAAGGAGGCCATTCAGCCCATCAAGTCTGCACCGGTCATCCGAAACAGCACTCAACCTAAGTGCAAACTCCATACTATCCTATAAAGGCACCTAGGGTCAACATAGCATGGTCAATCCACCTAACCGGCACATCTATGGGCTGTGGGAGGAAACCGGAGCCAGAGGAATCCCATGCAGACACGGGGAGAGAGTGCAAACTCCACACAGTCACCCAATCTCGGAATCGAACCCGGGTTGCTGGCACTGTGAGGCAGCAGTGCTAGCTACTGTGCCATAGTGCCTCCTCGTGTGGAGCAGCGAGAAAGGACAAAATCAGGAACTGGCACATCAGGGGATCAGTGAAGATTGTAGGAGTAGGGCAGCACGGTGGTGCAGTGGTTAGCACTGCTGTCTCACGGCGCCGAGGACCCAGGTTCGATCCTGGCCCCGTGTCACTGTCTGTATAGAGTTTGCACATTGTCCCTGTGTCTGCATGGGACCCACCCCCACAACCCAAAAAGATGTGCAGGGTAGGTGGATTGGCCATGCTAAATTGCCACTTAATCGGAAAAAAAGAATTGGGTCCTCTAAAATTGATTTTTAAAAAGATTGTAAGAGCATCAGAAAAAGCAAACAAGGGTATGGTCATCCGTTGTGGAGAGAGAGAGAAATTGTGGTGAGGCGAGTGATGGGACTGCCAGGAAGAATGAGAAGTGGAAGGATTACGGTCAGATGGAAAAATGAGGTGGCGAGGGACTTAAACGCAGCAGGATTGAAAGATGATTGACAGGAAGGGAAGGCTGATCAACCAGCATTGTGGTGACCACAAGTAAAATGCGAGGAGCCAATAGAAGAGGAACATATTGATAAAAGTTGCTGTTGTTCCCTCAGCAATGACAGTATAGGAGATGAATAATCCTTTGCTGGAGCAAGTGCAATGAGTTGCCAGCAGCTCACTGATTTATTAATGTGTCTCTCAATACATGATACTGCTGGAGGAGCCCAGCTGTAGTGGATTATTTTCACAATTAACGAGTATAGAAATATCAAATGATAAACACAGAGGTGGGGGGGGGGGGATAAGGCGATTAACCACCTCCAAGCACAGAAACCCCGACCAAACCATCTATTATCACATGGTCTGTACCATCAATTACGTTCTGAAGTTGGGCAGCGCGGTGGCGCAGTGGGTTAGCCCTGTGGCCTCACGTCGCTGAGGTCCCAGGTTCGTTCCCGGCTCCGGGTCACTGTCTGTGTGGAGTTTCCACATTCTCTCCATGTTTGCATGGGTTTCGCCCCCACAACCTAAAAAGATGTGCAAGGTAGGTGGATTGAACATGCTAAATTTTTTCCCCTTAATTGGAAAAAAAAATGAATTGGGTACTCGAAATTTTTTATTTTTTTAAAATTACATTCTGAAGTTGTACATTTGGATAGAGCAGGAGGAGGCCATTCTGTTCCGCAAGTCTGTTCAATGAGATGGCAGCAAGTCTGTATCTCCACCTCTACCTGTCAGGACTGGCTGGCAAACTGATCAATCTCAGGTTTAAAATCATCAATTCAGCTAACATGGGAGCATTGACACTCGCCCACTGAGGTACAGGTGTTGCTCACAGCCAGGGGCTGATAAGAGTAGCTGCTCTTTTCTGTCTTGGATCATCAAATAATTCACCAAAGAACGATGCTCGTTGTGTCTATTCCAGTTCTTTCAAAGACCTTCCTAATTAACCCACTTTCCCTACTCTTTCCCCATAGCCTTGAATTAAAAAAAATATTTGTCCTGTTGTGTTCTGTGATATAACCATTGTAATGACGTACACAGAACATATAGTTGTTTAACTATAAAGATGATTTATTAACAAGCACGTGGGAAATATAACTAATGAACTATAAGGCAGATGATGGCTACTAAATGAATTCAATGAATTCTCCTGGAGCTACTCTAAGTGTGACTATCTTCTTGTACGACTTACTACCAATGGCCGCTCCAGTTCCTAGCAACATGCTGGGTAAACTCCTGAACTTCCTGCTGGCTCTTTTTTGGGCAAATTATCTTAAATCTATGTCCTCTCGCTATCAGCCCTCCTGCCAATAGAAAACGTTTTTCCTTATTTACTCGATCAAAAGCATCCATAACTTTAAATTTAAAACAGAAAGTGATGGAACCACTCAAGCATGTCAGGGAGCATCTATGAAGAGAGAAACAGTTTATGAGACCGATTATCAGCCTGTGGTTGCCATCAGAGAAAGCACTGATGCGGTCGGATAATCCAGATTCGGGGAATGTGATCCTCTCCGGAGAGAATGCTTTTCCCGATTTTTGTCGCCTCTCGCCAGTGATGTCATGAGATTCACGCTCGCAAAGGGTGGAACCTCATTTCAATGGATTTTAATAGATTTAAATATTATGAATCGGCCTTCCCACCACAAAATTGCACATCACTAAATGTTCATGCCTCTCCAACGTCAGCAATGTTTAGAATAGATTTGGCAAAATGAGAAACAGTCAAGGAGATCCCTCCAGGGCCAAAAAATAAGTAAAGCCCCTGAGTGAGAAGGATATGCCTGAGCACTGTCCCCAGGCACAGGTTGGCAGTGCCATGTTGGCACTGTGTGATCAATGTAGGAATTTCAGATATATATTGTATTATAGGTATTTGGTGCAGTAAGGGTTAAAAGCCTGGGTTAGTGTGTGTATGACTGCTGCAGTAGTATTTTCAAAGAACAATGGTTTGAATGGTTTTGGGAGCCAGAGGTGCAATTAAGACATCATAAAAGCTTGGGCTAATGGAGGTTTGTTTGAATTAAGGGGGTTCCCTGTGGAGGTAGTTAGATACATTCGGCAGAATTCTCCGTTCCTGAGACCAAGTGTTGACGCCGGGGCAGGATTCACAGAGTTCTACGACAGCAAAGCTGGCGCCGCACCTAGACTGATTCAGAGACCGTTGAGGGGCTAGCACCAGCACCACGTGTAATGTAATTGATTTGAATGAGAAACGGTGCCGGATTTGCGATTGACACTTAGGAGGCTGACAAGCTGCATATACACACTTCACTCCCCACAAACACTCATCCCAGCCAACAAGATGGCACTGGTAGTGCTAGAGAAACTCACCCCAAAGATGGGTCTGCTGGGGCCAGAGGGCACCTGGGAGAGGGGGGGGAACGGTGGTAGCCTGGGAGAAACCATCCACCATGTTCCATGCCCATCCACCCCGACCCCATAGCCCACCTCCTGGCCGACTCCGCTACACCCCTGGCCCTGGCAGAAGCCCCCCCCCCCCTGCCAGAGGCACAACCATCAGCAAACTATGGCGATGTTTCATACCCCCTCTCTCCCCCTCAGCAGCCACGGCACCTGTTTCACAATTTTTGAAAGCACAAGAGAATCCTGCCGTCGGGAATTCGCCCCAGTGGAGGAGGAGAATCGCGGAGGCCCCGGAGAATACCAGGTCAGGCCCGCTAATGATATGCCAACAGCCTTTACTGCACACGCAGAGTGGAATGCATTGATGCCACTGTCGAAGCAACGGAGAATTGCGATTTGGCATGAAACTGGCACCCACCAGCTTTCTGTGCCAAAACCGATTCTCTGCCCAATCGCGTTACCCGATTCCGGCGTCGGCTGATGGAGAATCCCGCTATTGTGTTTCAGCTTGGTAAGATGATGTAATAAGGGGGAGGTGCCAAGGTACCAAACATTTTGCAGAAAAGCAATTTAGTTGAGTTTTAGTTTGGGATGTGAGCAGAAGTCAGGCATCTGTTCTCATTGCAGCTCAGTTCTAGATATGTCTGTAGACAGATTAGCAGTTTCTTTCCATGCAGTTCAGAATTGTGTGGCTGAAAAGTGAGCTGAAACAAGCTGAGAATCTGTTTCTGAGGAAATACAGCCAAAGTTTCTGAAGACTTCAGCTACACACCCCACATTGTTCTGACAGGCAAGGCTTCTTTCTTTAAAGCAGTGTCCAAAGATCTCTCTTTCGCAAAGTAAAGTATTAAGACATCTCTGTTCAGCAGGTATTCCTTTTTTTAAAAAAATATATTTTATTCAAATTTTTTTGGCCAAACAAAACAATACAAAGGTTTTCCTTTTTACAACAGTAAAACAGTATAAATAACAGTGGCAGTTTTTAACAAATAAATAAATAATATATAAACTAAATGGCAACTGCCCTATCAAAAATAATAACTCTCCAAAATAAAATCAAACAATCCAATATACATAGCCTAATACAAATATTTATACAAAAACACCCCTGAGGACCCGCCCGGGCCCTCCCCCTCCCTGGGTTGCTGCTGTTACCTTCCCATTTCCTTTATCGTTCTGCGAGGTAGCCAATGAACAGTTGCCACCGCCTGGTGAACCCTTGAGCCGAACCCCTTAGTGCAAACTTTATCCGTTCTAGTTTTATAAACCCTGCCATGTCATTTATCCAGGTCTCCACGCCCGGGGGTTTGGCTTCCTTCCACATAAGCAATATCCTTCGCCGGGCTACTAGGGACGCAAAGGCCAAAACATCAGCCTCTCTCGCCTCCTGTACTCTTCTGCAACCCCGAATATAGCCAACCTCCAGCTTGGCTCGACCCGGACCCCCACCACCTTCGAAAGCACCTTTGCCACCCCCACCCAGAACCCCTGTAGTGCCGGACATGACCAAAACATGTGTGTGTGGTTTGTTGGGCTTCTCGAGCATCTCCCACAATTATCCTCTACCCTGAAAAATTTACTGAGCCGTGCTCCGGTCATATGCGCCCTGTGTAAAACCTTGAATTGTATCAAGCTTAGCCTGGCGCACGAGGACGACGAGTTTACCCGACGTAGGGCATCAGCCCACAGCCCCTCCTCAATCTCTTCCCCCAGCTCTTCTTCCCATTTCCCCTTCAGCTCATCCACCATGATCTCCCCCTCGTCCCTCATTTCCCTGTATATATCCGACACGCTACCATCCCCCACCCATGTCCCCGAGATCACTCTATCCTGAACCTCCTGCGTCGGGAGCTGTGGGAATTCCCTCACCTGTTGCCTCGCGAAAGCCCTCAGTTGCATGTACCGAAATGCATTCCCTTGGGGCAACCCATATTTTTCCGTCAGCACTCCCAGACTCGCAAACGTCCCGTCTACGAACAGATCTCTCAGTTGCACAACCCCAGCTCTTTGCCATGCTCCAAATCCCCCATCCATTCTCCCCGGGACAAACCTATGGTTATTTCTTATCGGGGACCGCACCGAGGCTCCCGTCCTTCCCCTATGTCGTCTCCACTGCCCCCAAATTTTTAGTGTTGCCACCACCACTGGACTTGTGGTGTATTTCTTCGTGGAGAACGGCAACGGCGCCGTCACCATTGCTTGTAGGCTGGTTCCCTTGCAGGACGCCATCTCCAATCTCTTCCACGCCGCTCCCTCCCCTTCTCCCATCCACATACACACCATTGAGATATTGGCGGCCCAGTAGTATTCACTTAGGCTCGGTAGTGCCAGCCCCCCCCTATCCCTGCTACGCTGCAAGAACCCCCTCCTCACTCTCGGGGTCTTCCCGGCCCACACAAAACTCATGACACTTTTCTCAATTCTCTTGAAAAAAGCCTTCGTGACCATCACTGGAAGGCACTGAAACACAAAGAGGAATCTCGGGAGGACTACCATTTTAACCGCCTGCACCCTACCCACCAGTGACAGGGGCACCATGTCCCATCTCTTAAAATCCTCCTCCATCTGTTCCACCAATCTTGTTAGATTAAGCCGGTGTAAGGTTCCCCAACTCCTGGCCATCTGAATCCCTAAGTACCGGAAATCTCTTGTCACCTTCCTCACGGTAAGTCATCTATTCCCCTGCTCTGCTCCCCCGGATGCACCACAAACAGCTCACTCTTACCCATATTCAATTTGTACCCCGAAAATTCCCCTCCACTGGGTCCGCAACATACAGCAATAAATCATCTGCATACAAGGATACCCGGTGTTCTTCTCCTCCCCTGAGCACTCCCCTCCACTTCCTGGAGCCCCTCAGTGCTATGGCCAGGGGCTCAATCACCAATGCAAACAGTAACGGAGACAGGGGACACCACTGCCTCATCCCTCTATGAAGACGGAAGTAATCAGACCTCTGTCTATTCGTGACCACGCTCGCCACCGGGGCCCTATACAGCAGCTGTACCCATCCGATATACCCTTCTCCAAAACCAAATCTCCTCAGCACCTCCCACAGATAATCCCACTCCACTCTGTCGAATGCTTTCTCGGCGTCCATCGCCACCGCTATCTCCACCTCCCCCTCTGGTGGGGGCATCATCATTACCCCTAGCAACCTCCGTATGTTCGTGTTCAGCTGTCTCCCCTTAACAAACCCAGTTTGATCCTCGTGGACCACCCCGGGGACACAGTCCTCTATCCTCGTCGCCATCACCTTGGCCAAGAGCTTAGCATCTACATTTAAAAGGGAAATGGGCCTGTAGGACCCACACTGCAGCGGGTCTTTTTCCTTCTTCAAAAGGAGCGATATCGTTGCCTCCGACATAGTCGGGGGCAGCTGCCCCCTTTCCCTAGCCTCATTAAAGGTTCTCGTCAGAAGCGGGGCCAGTAAGTCCATATACTTCCTATAAATTTCCACCGGGAATCCGTCCGGTCCCGGGGCCTTCCCCGCCTGCATGCTCCCAATCCCTTTTACCACCTCCTCCATCTCAATCTGTGCTCCCAGTCCCACCCTCTCCTGCTCCTCCACCTTAGGGAATTCCAGCTGATCCAAGAAACACATCATTCCCTCCTTCCCTTCCGGGGGCTGAGCCTTATATAACCTCTCATAAAATGCCTTGAACACCCCGTTCACTCTCTCCGCTCCCCGTTCCATCTCTCCCTCCTCATCTCTCACCCCACCTATCTCCCTCGCTGCTCCCCTCTTCCTCAATTGGTGGGCCAGTAGCTGACTCGCCTTCTCTCCATACTCATACTGTACACCCTGTGCCCTCCTCCACTGTGCCTGTGCCTTACCCGTGGTCAGCAGGTCAAACTCCACATGTAGCCTTTGTCTTTCCCTGTACAGTCCCTCCTCCGGTGCCTCCGCATATTGCCTATCCACCCTCAAAAGTTCTTTCAGCAATCGCTCCCTTTCTTTACCCTCTTGTTTCCCTTTATGTGCCCTTTTGGATAATAGTTCCCTTCTAACCACCGCCTTCAATGCCTCCCAGACCATTCCCACCTGAACCTCTCCATTGTCATTAAGCTCCAAGTACCTTTCGATGCACCCCCTCACCCTTAAACATACCCCCTCATCTGCCAATAAGCCCATATCCATTCTCCAGAGTGGTTGCCACTATGGTCTTTGCCTCAAACAGTACCCGTTTCCCCACCAAGATAGCCACCCCCCTATTCTTCGCATCCAAACCCGAATGAAACACCTGCCCCACCCATCCTTTACGTAGTCTGACCTGGTCTATCAGTTTCAGATGCGTCTCCTGCAACATAACTACATCTGCCTTTAATTTCTTTAGGTGTGCGAGTACCCGTGCCCTTTTAATCGGCCCGTTCAGCCCTCTCACGTTCCACGTGATCAGCCGGGTTGGGGGGCTCTTTACCCCGCCCCCCCCCTTGTCGACTAGCCATCCCCTTTTTTAACCCAGCTCCTCACCAGGTTCCCACGTACCCGTGTATCCCCCTGACGGCGCCCTCCCACCTCGACCACCCCACCCCATAACAGCTCCCCCTTCTCCTTAGCAGCAGCAACCCAGTTAACCCCCCCTCACCCCCCTCCGCTAGATCCCTTCCTAGCGTAGTTGCACCCCCCATGTTGCTCCCAGTAGTCAGCGAACTCTGGCTGACCCCGGCTTCCCCCCTTGTCCTCGGCCCCCACTGTGCGAGGCCCCCTCCTTCCTGCGTCCCTGTTCCCGCCATAATTACCATAGCGCGGGAACAAAGCCCGCGTTTCCCACTCGGCCCCGTCCCTAATGACCGGCGCCCACAGTTCCTCATACTCCCCCCCTCCCCCCCCCCCCCCCATCATGGGGAAGAGAGAAAAGTTACAGGATCGCAAGATTAACAAACTGAAAAATCATCCCCCCCCCACTTTTTCCTTGCCCCACATAATCACCCCACCACTTTGTCCCAAAAGTTCTTTCTCTCGCCAGACTATTCCAGCTTCTCGTCCACAATGAATGTCCACGCCTCTTCTGCCGTCTCAAAGTAGTGGTGCTTCCCTTGGTGTGTGACCCACAGTCTCGCCGGTTGTAACATTCCAAACTGGATCTTCTTTTTGTGAAGCACCGCCTTAGCCCGATTAAAACTTGCCCTCCTTCTCGCCACCTCGTCATTATAGCAGTGCAACCTCACCACTATGGCTTGAGGTATTTCTCCTGCCCTTGGTCTTCGCGCCATAACTCGATAAGCTCCCTCCACCTCCAAAGGGCCCGTCGGGGCCTCTGATCCCATTAGCGAGTGAAGCATCGTGCTCACACATGTCCCAACGTCCGCCCCTTCTACGCCTTCGGGAAGACCCAGAACCCTTAAATTCTTCCTCCTCGAATTATTCTCCAGTACTTCCAGCCTTTCCACACACCTTTTGTGCTGCGCCTCGTGCGTCTCTGTCTTCATCACCAGGCCCTGTATTTCGTCTTCGTTTTCAGCAGCCTTTGCCTTCACGACCCAAAGCTCCTGCTCTTGAGTCTTCTGCTCCTCCTTTAGCCCTTCAATCGCCTGTAATATCGGGGCCAACAACTCCTTCTTCAATTCCTTTTTCAGCTCTTCCACACAGCGCCGCAGGAACTCTTGTTGGTCTGGGCCCCATAACAAACGGCCACCTTCCGACGCCATCTTGCTTTGAGCTTGCCTTCCTTGCCGCTGCTCCAGAGGATCCTCCGCAATCCGGCCGCTATCCTCTCCCTTATCCATGCGTGTCCGGGGGGATTCCCTTCTAGTTTACCGCACAGTGTTTTTGGCCGTTTAAATTGCCGTTGGGGCTCCTATTAAGAGCCCAAAAGTCCGTTCCACCGGGAGCTGCCGAAGCGTGCGACTTAGCTGGTCATCGCCGCACCCGGAAGTCTCAGCAGGCATTCCTGAGTGTTAACTGTATTTGGAAGTGGGTTGAGAGCTGATGTGGAATTAAGGGTTATTTTGTCACTGTATTGATTAGCATTGTTTAGAGGCTAATTGTAAGCTATTTTGTTGTATGATGTTAAAGATATTTTAATTTTGTGTCAGTAATAAAGTTTGTCTTACGATACCATATCCCTATTTTGCGTGAAATCACTTCTGGGGCAAGGTGTCCTTTCCTCACAGTCTTACAAAATTAAAATAACATATTGGGGTTTCTGTCCAGCATCCTAGCCACCGTTGGGTCTGATGCGGGCAGCTCCAGAGGTGGATCTCGTGGGAGCCTCACGGGGAGTGGGTGTAGTTTCCATTAGTGTGTGGTGGGGGTCTGCAGGCCACAGAAGCAGAAGAGGCAGGAGCAAAAAAACACTTGGCCTGCAGGCACTGTGCAGCCAAAGTAGGAGCAGTCAGAGAGCTGTGTAGTGCTTGTGTAACTAACAATGTCTATTCCCTATTAACGATAGCCTTTAGCTGTGCAGCCAGTGGCCGCCACTGTCAGAGGGAGTTAAAGTGTCCTTCACCACCTTACCACAGATAGGGCTCTGTCCTAGGGGTGTTCGGTGGGATGGACAAGAAGCAGCTGAAGTTGCCCTTTTATGGGAATACACAATCCCGGGGGGTGGCCTGATAGACCCGCAGGCACTGAACCCCTCGACCCCCCAGCTCAAGGGCGACCCCCCCACCGATGGTGGCCATCCCTCCCAACCGGGCCCCACCTCCCCCAAGGGCTGATTGCCCGATTTTGAAGATGGCTACTCATCGCCTCCAATCCCCTCAGCAGCTTTTACTTTAGCTTCACGTTTTGAAGCAGGTGTGCTAAACGGCGCCCATGTGACTGCTCATTGGGGAGTCGGTTAGATCATGGGAGGGCATTAGATAGGGGGACTGTCCCATTAGCGATATAGAGATTGGCCTCAATTGGTTTCTCACCAGTCTTGGCGTGATCTGAAACCCGCCAACGGGAGTGACCGATTAGATTGGAAGCTGATCAGCCACCACCCGCGCATCCCAATTTCGGCCTCCCCGTGATCTAACCGGCTTGAACGGATCCGCGCCGGAGATAGCGCTTATAAAAGTATGTAAATTCGGGCGGCGCAGTGGTTAGCACTGCTGCCTACACCGCTGAGAACCTGGCTTCGATCCTGGCCTGGGTAATTTTCCGTGTGGAGTTTGCACATTCTCCCCGTGTCTGTGTGGGTCTCACCTCCATAACCCAAAGATGTGCAGGGTAGGTGGATTGGCCACGCTAAGTTGTCCCTTAATTGAAAAATAAAATTGGATACTTTAAATATTAAAATGTAAAATAAAATAAATAAATAAATAAAAGTTTGCAAATTCACAAGGCCTTTCTAGAAGATAACACTTTGGGCTATTTTACCATGTATTTCATCACTGCATACCATATGCTGCGATAAGTCAAAACTACATGGGCAAAACTATTTGATGAGGGATTTATTAAACTCCTGCTTGAACCAACCTTCCCCTAAATCAAGAGGTTAGGATCAGGTGCAGAAATACTCTGGACTCATTTCTGTAGCCCAGTGTTGGGCAGACCCAGTGCTAGTCAGGCTGATATCAACAAATTGAGTCCAGAACAGGTTAAATCTGGGACTCAGCTTCCTAAGGTGTATGGTTGATTGGACAGTGTTGTTAGGTGCAGACACTGTGGAGCAGAGACTACACTATATTTAGCAAACATTGTGAAGCCTGCAATTATATGTTAAAGTAACAAGTTAAAACACTTGTCCTTCATGCTATTTCATCTATCGCAGCCTTCATACATTTTCTGCTAATCCATCAAGATCACAAGCAGCAGAATAGAAGATTATAATTATCTTGGGTTTAAATTATATGGTAATATCAAAATGTAACACACGGTATAGCAAATTAGCTGGGATTACAATGTATCCAGGCAAATAGAGAGTATTCCATCACACTCCTGACTTGTGCCTTATAGATGGTGAACAGGCTTTGGGGGGTCAGGAGGTGAGTGACTCGCCGTAGAATTCCTAGCCTTTTACCTGCCCTGGTAGCCACAGTATCAATATGGCTAGACCAGTTCACTTTCTGATCAATGGTAACCCCCAGGATGTTGATTGTGGGGGATTCAGCGATGGTAATGCCATTGAATGTCAAGGGCCGATGGTTAGATCCTCTCTTGTAGGAGATGATCATTGCCTGGCATTTGTGTGGCGTAAATGTAACTTGTCATTTGTCAGCCAAGCCTGGATATTGTCCAGGTTTGCTGCATTTGGACGTGGACTGCTTCATTATCTGAGGAGTCGTGAATAGTGCTGAACATTGTGCAGTCATCCGCAAATAACCTTATGAAGGAAGGGAGGTCATTGCTGAAGATGGTTGGACCTAGGACACTACCCTGAGGAACTCTTGCAGTGATGCCCTGGAGCTGAGAAAATTGACCTCCATCCACCACAGCCATCTTCCTTTGTGCCAGGTATGACTCCAACCAGCAGAGAGTTTTTCCCCTGATTCCCATTGACTCCAGTTTAGCTAGGGCTCCTTGATGCTGTCTTGATGTCAAGGGCAGTCACTCTCACCTCACCTCTGGCATTCAGCTCTTTTGTCCATGTTTGAACCAAGGCTGTAGAGGTCAGGAGCTGAGTGACCCTGGCAGAACCCAAACTGAACGTCCGTGAGCAGTTTATTGCCAAGTAAGTGCTGCTTGATAGCACTGTTAATGATTCCTTCCATCACTTTGCTGATGATGGAGAGTAGACAGATAGGGCAGTAATTAGCTGGGTTGGATTTGTCCTGTTTCTTGTGTACAGGATACAGTTGGACAATTTTACACATTTCCGGGTAGATGCCAGTGTTGTAGCTGTTGTAGTTGTACTGGAACAGCTTGGCTAGGGGTGCGGCAAATTTTGGAGCACATGTCTTCAGTACTATTGCTGGAATATTGTCAAGGCCCATAGCCTTTGCAGTATCCAGTGCCTTCAGCCGTTTCTTGATATCACATGGAGTGAATCCAATTGGCTGAAGACTGACACCTGTGATGCTGGGGATGTCTGGAGGAGAAGACTGAGATGGATCATCCACTCGGCACTTCTGGCTGAAGATTGTTGCGAATGTCTCAGCCTTGTCTTTGGCACATATGTACTGGGCTCCTCCATCATTGAGGATGGGGATATTTGCGGAGCTTCCTCCTCCAGTGAGTTGTTTAATAGTCCACCACCATTCACGGCTGGATGTGGCAGGACCGCAGAGCCTAGATCTGATGCATTGGTTGTGGAATCGCTGAGCTCTGTCTGTTACTTGCTGCTCATGCTATTTGGCACCCAAGTAGTCCTGTGTTGTAGCTTCACCAGGTTAAAACCCCATTTTTTGGTATGCCCGGTGTTGCTCCTGGCATGCTCTCCTGTACTCTTCATTGAACCAGGGTTGATCCCCTGGCTTGCTGGTAATGGTAGAGTGGGGGATATGCCGGTCCATGAGGTTGCAGATTGTGGCTGAGTACAATTCTGCTGCTGCTGATGACCCACAGCGCCTCATGGATGCCCAGTCTTGAGTTGCTAGATCTGTTCCAAGTCTATCCCATTTAGCACGGTGGTCGCGCCACACAACACGATGGAGGGTATCCTCAATGTGAAGACAAGACTTTGCCTTCACAAGGACTGTACGGTGGTCAGTTCTATCGATACTGTCATGGACAGATGCATCTGCAGCAGGCAGGTTGGTGAGGATGAGGTTAAGTCAGTTTTTCCCACTTGCTGGTTCCCTCACCACCTGCTGCAGTCCCGGTCTAGCAGCTATGTCCTTTAGGACCCAGCCAGCTAGGTCTGTGGTGGTACTACCAAGCCACATTGGTGATGGTCCCCCATCAAGAGCATATTTTGCCACCCTCAGTGCTTCCTCTAAGTGATGTTCAACATAGAGGAGTACTGATTCATCAGCTGATGGTGGCCAGTACGCGTTAATCAGCAGGAGGTTTCCTTGCCCATGCTTAACCTGAAGCCATGAGACTTCATGGGGTCCAGAGTCAATGTTGAGGACTCCCAGGGCAACTCCCTCCCGCCTGTATACCACTGTGCTGCCACCTCTGCTTTATCTGTCCTGCAGGTGAGACAGGACATACTCAGGGATGCTGATAGTGGTGTCTGGGAAATTGTCTGTAAGGTATGATTTTGTGAGCATGACAATGTCGGGCTGTTGCTTGACTAGTCAGTGAGACAGCTCTCCCAACTTAGGCACAAGCCCCCAGATGTTAGTAAGGAGGACTTTGCAGGGTCAGCAGGATTGGGCTTGCATTTGTTGTTTCCGGTGCCTGGTTCATGGCATTTTAATGTATCTAAAACTCCATGTCTCTTTGAACCTCCACTGTTTTTAACTTTTCCTCATTTAGAAAATACTCTGTTCATTTTAGGTCCAAAGTGGATGCTCTCAAGTTTACCACACCAAAATAAATTTGCCACAGTTTTGGCCTTCAATTGCTCTCTTCATATCTATTAATAATTATTTCCATCTAACCTGCTTAAAATGCCAGCTACCGATTTATCATTTGTAAATTTGGATATGTGGTTTTCTATTCCATCACCATAGTCATTAATAAGTATGAAGAATAGTTGAGGCACCAATACAGAACTTTACAGGACACACTAGTCAAATTAGACGACCTGTCCATTTTCCTTAATCTCTATCTCCTGCCACTCAGCCAATTTCCTAACTAACTCAATAATTTGTCTTCAATTCCATGAACTTCAATTTCAGCTAACAGTCTCTCATGAGGAATTTTACCAGATGCCTACTGGAAGTCCATATAAATAACATCCATAGACATACCCCTGTCCAGTACTTTAGTCACCCTGTCAAAAAAATTCAATCAGATCCATCAGGCATGAGCCATTCTTTACAGTTCCACATTGGTTCGGTCTGATCATCTGAACATTTTCAAGCTGTTTCGTTACCTGGGGCGAAATTCTCCGGAAACGGCGCGATGTCTGCCGACTGGCGCCCAAAACGGCGCAAATCAGACGGGCATCGCGCCGCCCCAAAGGTGCGGAACGCTCCGCATCTTTGGGGGCCGAGCCCCAACATTGAGGGGCTAAGCCGACGCCGGAGGAATTTCCGCCCCGCCAGCTGGCGGAAAAGGCCTTTGTTGCCCCGCCAGCTGGCGCGGAAATGACATCTCCGGGCGGCGCATGCGCGGGAGCGTCAGCGGCCGCTGACAGTTTCCCACGCATGCGCAGTGGAGGGAGTCTCTTCAGCCTCCGCCATGGTGGAGACCGTGGCGGAGGCGGAAGGGAAAGAGTGCCCCCACGGCACAGGCCCGCCCGCGGATCGGTGGGCCCCGATCGCGGGCCAGGCCACCGTGGGGGCACCCCCCGGGGCCAGATCGCCCTGCGCCCCCCCAGGACCCCGGAGCCCGCCCACGCCGCCTTGTCCCGCCGGTAAGGTAGGTGGTTCAATTTACGCCGGCGGGACAGGCAATTAATCGGCGGGACTTCGGCCCATCTGGGCCGGAGAATCGAGCGGGGGGGCCCGCCAACCGGCACGGTGCGATTCCCGCCCCCGCCTAATCTCCGGTGCCGGAGACTTCGGCAACCGGCGGGGGCGGGATTCACGCCGGCCCCCGGCGATTCTCCGACCCGGCGGGGGGTCGGAGAATCTCGCCCCTGATCCTCTATCAAAACTCTAACAAATACCCAACAACAGATGTTAGGCTAACTGATCTATAATTCACGGGGTACCCTCCCTCAGCTTTCTTACATCCAAAAAAATGGTTCCTGGATCGAGAGAACCTTGGAAGAGTAGAATTATTGACTGCAATGTTCTTCCTATTTCTTTCAAACCTGGGAACAAATGTTCTGGTCCCGGGGGTTTGTCGCTCTTTTTCTTAGAAAAAATGTCATTAGGGTATTTATAGTTTTTATAATAACAATAACAACAACATGGGCATAGTATATAAGACATTTCCATCCCTGACACGTTCTTCACACCCCCAACAAAGAAACAATAACCCCCCGCCCAGATTTCTGTTTCTGCTGACATTTAATTTTCCCCAAAAACGTCGACAAACAGCTGCCATCTCCGGGTGAACCCTAACATTGACCCTCTTAGGGCGAACTTTATTTTCTCAAGACTGAGAAACCCGGCCATGTCACTAAGCCAGGTCTCTGATTTTGGGGGCTTTGAGTGCCTCCACATTAACAATATCCGTCTCTGGGTTACCAGGGAGGCAAAGGCCAAAACATCAGCCTATCTCGCCCCCTGGACTCCCGGCTCTTCCGACATTCCAAAGATCGCCACCTCTGGACTCAGCACCACCCTTGTTTTAAGTACCGTGGACATGACCTCAGTGAAACCCTGCCAAAATCCTCTAAGCTTCGGGCATGCCCAAAACATTTGGACATGATTTGCTGGCCCTCCCGCGCACCTCGCACACCTGTCCTCTATCCCAAAAAACTTGCTCATCCGGGCCACCGTCATGTGTGCCCGGTGGACAACCTTAAATTGTATCAGGCTAAGCCTGACACATGATGAGGATGTGTTAACCCTGCCTAAGGCATCCGCCCACAAACCCGTCTCTATCTCTCCCCCTAGCTCATCTTCCCACTTGCCCTTTAGCTCCTCTATCTGAGTTTCCTCCGACTCCATAAGCTCTTTGTAGATATCCGATACCTTCCCCTCTCCCACCCCAGTTCTGGAAACCCCTGTCCTGTATCCCTGGTGGTGGCAGGAGCGGAAAGGTCGAACCTGCCTTCTCAAAAACTCCCGTACCTGCAGATACCTAAACCATTCCCTGCTGGCAGTTCAAATTTCTCCTCCAAATCCTTCAAACAGAGGAAGCTCCCATCTATAAATAAATCTCCCATCCTCTTGATCCCTGTTCTCTGCCATCTTCAAAACCCTCCATCCAGCCTTCCCGGTACAAACCGATGGTTGTTGTAAATCGGGGCCCAGACCGATGCTCCCTCCACTCCCCTATATTTCCTCCACTGCCCCCAGACTCTCAGGGCCGCTACCACCACCGGGCTTGTGGAGTACCAGGCCAGCGAGAACGGCAGAGGTGCCGTTATCAGTGCCCCCAGACTTATGTCCTTGCATGATGCCGCCTCTACCCGCTCCCACACCGACCCCCCCCCCACTACACACTTCTTAATCATGGCTATATTTGCCGCCCAGTAGTAGTCACAAAAGTTTGGCAGTGCCAACCCACCCTCCCCCCCCCGGCTACGCTTCAGCAACACTTACTTCACTCCGCCGTCCTCGACCCCCCTTTTGGCCCCTCGCAACAGTTCCTCCCCTGTCAGCAGAGCAGCTCCCCCACACCCCTCCCCCCCCAAATAGCAGCACCACAAATCCAACCCCCTCATACCAAACTTATCACCTGCTCATCCCCCACTGCGCTTCCGTGAACTAGCTCACCTAGCTAGCCTGGTAGCTCCCGCCCATGGCGGCAGACACCCTATCTCCCTATTGTTCTCCCTCCTCCCCCCTGTTCGGATATTCATATTCAGAACATCACAGTCCCCAGTAAACAAACAATAGAAAAAATCCCTCCACCCATCACCCACCAGAACAGAGTTAAATTACATTTCTGAGCAACTGCTCAAACACCTTAACAAAACGAAAACCAAAGAGAAAAAAAAGGAAGGGGCAAAAAACAAGCAAAGTCCCTTGTTGCAGAGAATATCCAGAACCTCACATAAATAACTTTAACCCAAATCGACCCCGCAATACCGCTCTCGGCGGTTCGTTCACTCGCGGCTTCCTCGTAAGCGCTCTATGCGCTCTATCCACCTCCAAGGGTCGAGTAAACGTCCCCTCTCCCATCAACTTTTCCAGCATACTTGCCACATATGCCCTCGCGTCCGATCCCTCACTGCCCTCCGGGAGGCCTACGACCCTCAGGTTCTGTCTCCTGGACCTGTTCTCCAAATCCTCCACCTTCTCCTGCAGTCTTTTCTCGTGGTTCTTCATCAGCCCCACCTCGGCCTCCAACGCGGTTAGATAGTCCTCGTGCTCGGACACCTTTTCCTCCACCTCCTGGATCACCCATCCGTGGGCTTCTAGCCCCTGTTCCACCCGATCAATAGATGCCTTAATCGGGTCTAGCGTATCCTTCTTTAGCTTGGCGAAGCTCTCCTCGAAGAACTTCACCAGCTGTACCGTCGAACACTGGGCCGCCGCACCAGGATCCTGCGCCCCCGCCATGCTTTCCTGTGCTGCCGTTTCTGCACGTGTTTTCTTTGCTCGACTATGTCTCCTTGTGAGGCCATTTCTAGTCCACTGCCCCATATACTGGTGGGGAATTTCTCCCCACTGTCTCTCTCTCCACCGATTATTCCAATAAAATACCGACAAAATCGGGAGAAAAGGTCTAAAAGCTCCGTCACAAGCGGGAGCTACCAAATGTGCGACCTCCACCAGAAGTTGGGGTTTGTCACTCTTTAGTGTCATTAATCTCTCCATTACTGTTCTCTTATTTACATTAGCTCTGTTGAGTCCCTCTGCCTGCTTTAATATTAGTCTCCTTTGGAGGTCTGACTGCTGACCTCTGACTCTTCTGTAAATACTGTCGCAAAGTCATTGTTCTGCATGTCTGCCATTTCCTCATTTTCATTGACATAACCATGGGGCTCACATTGCTTTTCATTGTCCTCTTTTCTTTACAATGTAATTGGACAGGTTTTTGTGCTGAATGTGTGTGTAATCCCCTGCAAGTCTTTTTTCATTCACTGTTTTTGAAGCTTTTTAGATTCTGTTTTGCTGCTTTTAATTTGTATCTTTTCCATTCCCCAGGATCTGCATTACTCCTTGCGTTTTGTAAAACTGCATTTTTACATCTTGCCTATTACGGGTATGAACTGATTCTGTATAACACCAAGTTTTCAGATCCAGGTTGTTACACCCACCGACAGATTTGTCCAGTATACTGCAGACTCTCTTTGTCTCATCTCATTGAAATCAGCCTTACCTAAATGTACAAATTTAGGAGCTGTTTTGCATTTCTCTCTTTCATATGCAACATTTTCAAAGGGTCGCGACCCGAGGGTGGGTCGTGGGTGAGTGCCAGGAGGATCGCGGGACCATGTTTCGCGGCATTCCCGATCATGGGGCAATGCTTTGTGGCATTCCCGATCGCGGGGTCATGCATTGCGGCATTCCCGATCATGGGGCAATGCTTCGTGGCATTCCTGTTCGCGGAGTTCATGCATTGCGGCGTTCCCGATTGCGGGAAGTAGTGCCCAACTGTGCGACTGTTTTTTTTTAAAAACGGCCACGACTGGTTTTCAGAATGCCGGCCGGGCCACGCATGACCGCTCAGTGGTGCGCAGGCCCGGAGCCCAGTGGGAAAGACCGCTTCCTCCTGACGTCAGCGCGCTGAGCCAGGAGAAGGTTTTTTTTATAAATCCGGGAGTCTTCCTGCTTGAAGTGGTGGCAGAGAGTAGGTCACGCGTCCTATACACCGACGTCACATGTTCTGGACGTGAGAGAGATTCCCCCAATGTAGCTGCCAGCAGTGCTGGTGTGATCTCCAAGGTCTCTGGTGAACAATCCATCAAGAAGCTGAAAACAGGAACAAAGCAGCATAAAGATGATTACTTGAGGTGTGGGTTATTAACTGTGCCACTGTAAATCAGGATGCAAACACCATGGGCTGGATTCTCCCAAAATGGGGCTATGTCCCCACACTGGCGTAAACACGCTGGCGTTTCACTCCAGAGTTTCCTCAAAAAAATATAAGCTAATTCACTCGCCTTCAGGGGGCTAGCAGGGAGCCGGAGAGGTTCACGCATCTTTAGCTGCGGCTACGGGCCCCGCACTTCTGGTCTGGAGTCCGCGCATGCGCACGGCGGCGGCCTCCAACGGCTGCGCCGAGCGCCATGGTGGACTCGGAACGTGAAGCTGCTGGAAAATATAGGCCCCCCCCCATCGGCCGTGCGCCCGAAGATCCACCTGGCCCGATCTGTCCCCCATCTGCCGATAAAGCCCCCCCCCCAGCTCCCGATTCCCCCGCGCCCCCCCCCCCCCCAGGGTGGCCGCACCGCCACGCGAGGTTCCCGAATGGCAATAGGCGGTTAGAACCACGCAGTCAGGAACTCGGCCGGTTTGGAGCGGTGGATCGCTGGGCGGGCCTCTGGCAATGGGTCTCCCAGCCGCGCGGAGTAATCCGTGGAATCGCTGATTCTCGGGTCCCGGGGTATAGCCGGACTGGCGCCAAGCCCAATTTCGGCGCGAAAGTTGATTCTCTGCCCCTGCACCAAAGGCGATTTTGACGCAGGGCTGCAGAGAATCCAGCCCCATGTAAGTTATCTGCAGGAAAGCACTGGCTAATTAAAGCTTAAAACCCTCAAAACTTTAAAGTCATTTGAAGACTAAGCATGGCGAGTTCGAAAACAAACCTCTTTATTTTGTTCAACGGCTGAAGTCTTAAATCATCAGTTGAACTCTTTATCAGAAATGTAACACTGAAAGAAAGTGAGATCGTGAGGACCAAGCAGGCTCACTTGTCACAGTAAAGGTAAGTGAAAATGGTGGGTCGCGAAATTCGGGTGGCGTGGGTCGTGACAGTCGGCTGACTTGGGTTATCTTAGAATCATCGAATTTACAGTGCAGTGGTGGCGCAGTGGGTTAGCACTGCTGACTTACGGCGCTGAGGTCCCAGGTTCGATCCCGACTCTGGGTCACTGTCCGTGTGGAGTTTGCACATTCTCCCCATGTTTGCGTGGGTTTCGCCCCCACAACCCAAAAGATGTGCAAGCTAGGTGGATTGGCCACGCTAAATTTCCCCTTAATTGGAAAAAAAAATGAATCGGGTACTCTAAATTTATATTTAAAAAAAGAATTTACAGTGCAGAAGGAGGCCGAACATTCTGCATCCACGGAATGCTGGAGGTCTTGCTCTCAAAGAACAGGCCAACTTTCACCAGCACGGAATTCGGTGACTTCCTGTGGATGAATGCCGTTCGTCACGTATGGACCACGCCTTATCTTTGTGCGTCGAATTGGTTGGCCGAACGGGCGGTACAAATGTTTAAGTAAGGCATGTGGAAGCAGACTACGGGTTCCCTGGAGACCCGCTGGGCCCATTTTTTGTTCTATAACGGAACCACGGCAGCTGCGTGAAGAGAGCACAGAAGAGATTTACAAGAATGTTGCCAGGGCTAGAAAAGTATAGCTATAAGGGGAGATTGGATAGGTTGGGGTTATTTTCCTCGGAACAAAGGCGGCTGAGGGGTAACTTAATTGAGGTGTACAAAATTATAAGGGGAATTGATAGAGTGGACAAGATGAAATTGTTTCTCTTGGTGAAGAATTGGAGACGCAGGGGACATAGATTGAAGATAAGTGGTGTAGAATAGTCCTTTTTTACACTGAGAAATTCTGGAATTCGCTGCCGAGTTGGTGGTGGAGGTAGAGTCACCAAACTCTTTTAAAATGTACCTGGATCAGCACCTTAAGTGCTTTAAGATACAAGGCTATGGACTGGGTGCACGAAGGTGTCATAGAAATGGAACCTGGGCTTCCTCAGGTTGGTAGGGACAAGATGGGCTGAATGGTCTCTTTCTGTGCTGTAAATGTTCTATAGTTTTTATGTCATCCCTGAGGTAGTGCCATCCAGGTTGCTGATGGGGTGACCTGCGCTTTTGATTGAGCCTAATGTTGCCTGATATTGGAGGGAAGGTCCACAGTGGGCAAGAACTCTTCAACGCGATTCAGGCAGACGTACGCCGTGAGAGCATTTTCTGCAGGTGATGCGGTCTAAGTTCTAAATTTTGCTGATGGAGCTTTGTGGATTCTGGGGGTTGTGGTATGGCGTACTGGGCCGGTCTTCTACTCCGTATGAGTGCAGGGCCTGGATCACCTCCACGGCCACAACCAGGAGGCGTTCGATAATCGCCTACAGGTCCCGCGGCTGATAGTACCTGTAATAATCCACAGGAGGCAGGGGTACCGTCACCACACCAGTATTTATTTGCAATAACTATATCCAATAGCAGCTCCAAACAGTGCTGCTAGCATTCCAGTCAACTGAAGACTGCCTCACAAAGCCTACACAGGTTCTTATATGGGGCCCCTCAATGAGCTATCATTGAGGGAGCTCATACTCCAATTGGCCAACCAATAGTGCCAATTAGAGGTCATTACAGTACCACTCCCTCCCGCACTGCCACCGGTACCATCCCCTGAGATGCCCATACTCCACGACGCGGAGATGCAGGATGCCCACACATCGGACCAGCACTCGGAGATGGAAACCCAGCTGACCGAGGTGACCACGGATCCAGTGGCAGCCCACAGCTATGACGCATTGGAACCGCTCAGACGCTCAACCCGTAAGTGGCATTCCCCAGTGCATTATAAACCTCCTGATCTGGCGCAACGGACCCCCGACCTCCAGCCCAGAGCCAAAAAGACTAGGGTGTCCTGCTGTCCTGGCTGTTGAGATGGAAGACTTTTCGGTTTTGATGGGAGTGGTGTTATAACCCGAATGGAGGTCACCGGGTCTGAAGCATTAGGTTCCTCATGACCTCACCTAAATATGACCTTCCCCGATTAGGGGGTGGGGGCAGAACCCTTAACCTGGAAGCCTTATGGACATAAAACCCCGACCTGAGTGTGGGTTGGGGCACGGGAGACACTTCGGGAAGTGGAGCGTAACTTGTTATTGTGTACTAAACCATTTGGTTCCATTTCCAACCTCGCTTCCTCGTGATCGCTTGCATGGATCCGACCCCCCCCCCCCTTCCATTTACAACTGTTGTCATTCCCCAAATAGGACAATAACTTTTAAAAAAGTAATTCAAATTTCCAGTTGGTAGTTAAAAAGATGACATGACAAGATTTCGCATTGTAAGACTTCTATTGTGACAAACAGACTATAAGCACTGCACATGCAACACTTTTGTTGCAGGAAAATTATACTTTAAAGTGCTGAACAGAACTTTGTCCTTTTACTTTTAATACAACCAAAACTGACTTTACGGGTCTGTGTCACACTGTCCCATAGGTAGCCATTCAATTTTCCCAGACACAGTCCAAAGTGATTCTAAGATCCTGAGGGTTTACTTACATTCCTTTCCTTTCCCAGGGAGGGATTAGAACATAAGAACATAAGAACTAGGAGCAGGAGTAGGCCATCTGGCCCCTCGAGCCTGCTCCACCATTCAATTAGATCATGGCTGATCTTTTGTGGACTCAGCTCCACTTTCCGGCCCAAACACCATAACCCTTAATCTCTTTATTCTTCAAGAAACTTTCTATCATTACCTTAAAAACATTCAATGAAGGAGCCTCTACTGCTTCACTGGGCAAGGAATTCCATGGATTCACAACCCTTTGGGTGAAGAAGTTCCTCCTAAACTCAGTCCTAAATAGAGGGATGAGGAGAAGGTGATGGAGGAGGAATTGATTGCAGGATGAGATAGGGGTTGTGACATTATGTAGAATGTCTAGAATATAAAGCAATGATATGGAGATGCCGGCATTTGTTTCGAATCACTAGCTTTCGGAGCGCTGCTCCTTCCTCACCTGAGGAAGGAGCAGTGCACCGAAAGCTAGTGATTCAAAACAAGCCTGCTGGACTTTAACCTGGTGTTGTAAGACTTCTTACTAGAATAAAAAGGGTTAATGTAATAATATAATTGACCACGAGATGGATCCAGATGCAGAACTATATAAAGCACTGATTCTCAGGCTTCTGGGAGAGGGCTGGAGAGAGGGCAGAGGAGAGGTCTAGAGAGTGCAGAGTATGGTTATAGATAGAGTGTAGAGACTAGTGTTAGTATAGTGTAGATTGTAGATTACTAGATTATTGCTTGCTACAGCAGTAAGTTGTCGAGCTTTGGTAAGTAGTGTAATAAATGTTAGCTTTGTTATTGAACTTAGCCTCTGTGGTCTTCGTGAACATTACAACATCCATCCCAATAATAAGAATCACAAAGAGCACCACAGGGGTGGTAGAGGAATGGAGGGAAGGCATTAGAGGTGGAACGAGTGAGGGATGAGGGGGAGATATGAAATGAAATGAATGAAAATCACTTATTGTCACAAGTAGGCTTCAAATGAAGTTACTGTGAAAAGCCCCGAGTCGCCACATTCCGGCGCCTGTTCGGGGAGGCTGGTACGGGAATTGAACCGTGCTGCTGGCCTGCCTTGGTCTGCTTTCAAAGCCAGCAATTTAGCTAGACCAGCCCCTATTCATCCAGTTTGGCCATCAGCAGGTGAATCATGTGTATTATCAGTGACTCAGGGTAACCAGATATTAGTGCTTCCCTTCTTCTCGCTCCTAATTGTACTGCCAGCTGGTTGTCACTATTTCCCACCAGCACCACTCTGGCCCCGAGCCCATTGAGGATCATTTTATTGCCTGGTTTGTGTTTGCTGTTTTCATTGAAATTCAGCCTGTTTGGCTCTGCCCTCTGGTCACCCTGGTAAATTGCACATCCAGACAATGACCCCTTTTGCGCTGTGAGAAGAGACAGTAGGATTTGGAGGAGGGGTGGGCCTTGCGTGTCTGTGTCAGACCCGCCCAACCGGGCACTGAATCCTGCGGGAATGTGTCAGGTTTAGGGGACCCTACAAAACCAGTCACATGTGCAAACCCCTGAGTCACTGATAATACACATGATTCATCTGCTGATGGCCAAACTGGATGAATACATCCCATCATTAAAACAATTATTCCATGTGAGTAACCCAGTTTGTCAGCTTTGTACTGACTCTTTTTCTGAACTACATGCAACTCTCTGATCCTGCAGTAATCGCCTGACACACAGATACCGACACATAATTAGAGCACCTATCAGACTTCCATCAGCAAAACTCTGGGGCTGGATTCTCCACCTTGCAGCGCCACATTCCTGCTTCACCCCGCCGGCAGATGCTCCGTTACGCCGGCTGGTCAATGGGGTATCCCATTGTGGGGCAGCCTCACGCCGCCAGGAAACCCCCGGGCTGCCGGCAAAACGGAGCATCCGCCGGCGGAGAACCTAATTTTCAAATTCGGGCTTCTTTTCAACAGATTCATACTTTAACTCAAGTGGTATGAATGCAACAGCCTGGTCTCTTTACAATAAAAATGATCAGTCTTGAGTCAGTTCCAAACTATTCCCACTGCCCACCGCTCCTGAAAAAATTCCAAATTAATCCCATTGTACCACTCTCTTTATAGCCCTGTATCAAGTACAAACTGCTCCTCTCCCTCCACAGCTGCACTCTCTCTATCGCTCTGTGTTAACCCCACTGCTGCACTCTCTCCATCGCTCTGTGTTAACCCCACTGCTGCACTCTCTCCATCGCGCTGTGTTAATCCCACTGTTGCACTCTCTCCATCGCGCTGTGTTAATCCCACTGTTGCTCTCCCTCCATCGCACTGTGTTAATTCCACTGTTGCACTCTCTCCATCGCTCTGTGTTTATCCCACTGCTGCACTCTCTCCATCGCGCTGTGTTAATCCCACTGCTGCACTGTCTCCATCGCTCTGTGTTTATCCCACTGCTGCACTCTCTCCATCACGCTGTGTTAATCCCACTGCTGCACTCTCTCCATCGCTCTGTGTTTATCCCACTGCTGCACTCGCTCCATCGCGCTGTGTTAATCCCACTGCTGCACTCTCTCCATCGCGCTGTGTTAATCCCACTGTTGCACTCTCTCCATCGCGCTGTGTTAATCCCACTGTTGCACTCTCTCCATCGCTCTGTGTTTATCCCACTGCTGCACTCTCTCCATCGTGCTGTGTTAACCCCACTGCTGCAATCTCTCCATCGCGCTGTGTTAATCCCACTGCTGCCCTCTATCCATCGCGCTGTGTTAATCCCACTGCTGCACTCTCTCCATCGCGCTGCGTTAATCCCACTGCTGCACTCTCTCCATCGCGCTGCGTTAACCCCACTGCTGCACACTCTCCATTGCGCTGTGTTAACCCCACTGCTGCACTCTCTCCATCGCGCTGCGTTAACCCCACTGCTGCACTCTCTCCATCGCGCTGCGTTCACCCCACTGCTGTACTCTCTCCATCGCGCTGTGTTAATCCCACTGTTGCACTCTCTCCATCGCTCTGTGTTTATCCCACTGCTGCACTATCTCCATCGCGCTGTGTTAATCCCACTGCTGCAATCTCTCCATCGCGCTGTGTTAATCCCACTGCTGCCCTCTATCCATCGCGCTGTGTTAATCCCACTGCTGCACTCTCTCCATCGCGCTGCGTTAATCCCACTGCTGCACTCTCTCCATCGCGCTGCGTTAACCCCACTGCTGCACACTCTCCATCGCGCTGTGTTAACCCCACTGCTGCACTCTCTCCATCGCGCTGCGTTAACCCCACTGCTGCACTCTCTCCATCGCGCTGCGTTCACCCCACTGCTGTACTCTCTCCATCGCGCTGTGTTAATCCCACTGTTGCACTCTCTCCATCGCTCTGTGTTTATCCCACTGCTGCACTATCTCCATCGCGCTGTGTTAATCCCACTGCTGCACTCTCTCCATCGCTCTGTGTTTATCCCACTGCTGCACTCGCTCCATCGCGCTGTGTTAATCCCACTGCTGCACTCTCTCCATCGCGCTGTGTTAATCCCACTGTTGCACTCTCTCCATCGTGCTGTGTTAATCCCACTGTTGCACTCTCTCCATTGCTCTGTGTTTATCCCACTGCTGCACTCTCTCCATCGTGCTGTGTTAATCCCACTGCTGTACTCTCTCCATCGCGCTGTGTTAATCCCACTGCTGCACTCTCTCCATCGCGCTGTGTTAATCCCACTGTTGCACTCTCTCCATCGCTCTGTGTTTATCCCACTGCTGCACTCTCTCCATCGTGCTGTGTTAACCCCACTGCTGCAATCTCTCCATCGCGCTGTGTTAATCCCACTGCTGCCCTCTATCCATCGCGCTGTGTTAATCCCACTGCTGCACTCTCTCCATCGCGCTGCGTTAATCCCACTGCTGCACTCTCTCCATCGCGCTGCGTTAACCCCACTGCTGCACACTCTCCATTGCGCTGTGTTAACCCCACTGCTGCACTCTCTCCATCGCGCTGCGTTAACCCCACTGCTGCACTCTCTCCATCGCGCTGCGTTCACCCCACTGCTGTACTCTCTCCATCGCGCTGTGTTAATCCCACTGTTGCACTCTCTCCATCGCTCTGTGTTTATCCCACTGCTGCACTATCTCCATCGCGCTGTGTTAATCCCACTGCTGCAATCTCTCCATCGCGCTGTGTTAATCCCACTGCTGCCCTCTATCCATCGCGCTGTGTTAATCCCACTGCTGCACTCTCTCCATCGCGCTGCGTTAATCCCACTGCTGCACTCTCTCCATCGCGCTGCGTTAACCCCACTGCTGCACACTCTCCATCGCGCTGTGTTAACCCCACTGCTGCACTCTCTCCATCGCGCTGCGTTAACCCCACTGCTGCACTCTCTCCATCGCGCTGCGTTCACCCCACTGCTGTACTCTCTCCATCGCGCTGTGTTAATCCCACTGTTGCACTCTCTCCATCGCTCTGTGTTTATCCCACTGCTGCACTATCTCCATCGCGCTGTGTTAATCCCACTGCTGCACTCTCTCCATCGCTCTGTGTTTATCCCACTGCTGCACTCGCTCCATCGCGCTGTGTTAATCCCACTGCTGCACTCTCTCCATCGCGCTGTGTTAATCCCACTGTTGCACTCTCTCCATCGTGCTGTGTTAATCCCACTGTTGCACTCTCTCCATTGCTCTGTGTTTATCCCACTGCTGCACTCTCTCCATCGTGCTGTGTTAATCTCACTGCTGTACTCTCTCCATCGCGCTGTGTTAATCCCACTGCTGCACTCTCTCCATCGCGCTGCGTTAATCCCACTGCTGCACTCTCTCCATCGTGCTGCGTTAACCCCACTGCTGCACGCTCTCCATCGCGCTGTGTTAACCCCACTGCTGCACTCTCTCCATCGTGCTGCGTTAACCCCACTGCTGCACTCTCTCCATCGCGCTGCGTTCACCCCACTGCTGCACTCTCTCCATCGCGCTGTGTTAATCCCACTGCTGCACTCTCTCCATCGCGCTGTGTTAATCCCACTGCTGCACTCTCTCCAACGCGCTGCTTTAACCCCACTGCTGCACTCTCTCCATCGCGCTGCGTTAACCCCACTGCTGCACTCTCTCCATCGCGCTGTGTTAATCCCACTGTTGCACTCTCTCCATCGCACGGTGTTAATCCCACTGCTGCTCTCTCTCCATCGTGCTGCGTTAACCCCACTGCTGCACACTCTCCATCGCGCTGTGTTAATCACACTGTTGCACTCTCTCCATCGCACGGTGTTAATCCCACTGCTGCACTCTCCATCGCGCAGCGTTAATCCCACTGTTGCTTTCTCTCCATCCTGCTGTGTTAATTCCACTGCTGCACTCTCTCCATCGCGCTGTGTTATTCCCACTGCTGCACTCTCTCCATCGCGCTGCGTTCACCCCACTGCTGCACTCTCTCCATTGCGCTGTGTTAATCCCACTGCTGCACTCTCTCCAACGCGCTGCGTTAACCCCACTGCTGCACTCTCTCCATCGCGCTGCGTTAATCCCACTGTTGCACTCTCTCCATCGCACGGTGTTAATCCCACTGCTGCAGTCTCTCCATCACGCAGCGTTAATCCCACTGTTGCTCTCTCTCCATCCTGCTGTGTTAATTCCACTGCTGCACACTCTCCATCGCACGGTGTTAATCCCACTGCTGCACTCTCTCCATCGCGCAGCGTTAATCCCACTGTTGCTCTCTCTCCATCGCGCTGTGTTAATCCCACTGTTGCCCTCTCTCCATCGCGCTGTGTTAATCCCACTGCTGCACTCTCTCCATCACGCTGTGTTAATCCCACTGCTGCACTCTCTCCATCGCGCTGTGTTAATCCCACTGCTGCACTCTCTCCATCGTGCTGTGTTAATCCCACTGCTGCATTCTCTCCATCGCGCTGTGTTAATCCCACTGCTGCACTCTCTCCATCGTGCTGTGTTAATCCCACTGTTGCTCTCTCTCCATCGCACTGTGTTAATCCCACTGCTGCACTCTCTCCATCGCGGTGTTAATCCCACTGCTGCACTCTCTCCATCGCGCTGTGTTAATCCCACTGCTGCACTCTCTCCATCCCGCTGTGTTAATCCCACTGTTGCACTCTCTCCATCGCGCTGTGTGAATCCCACTGTTGCTCTCTCTCCATCGCGCTGTGTTAATCCCACTGCTGCACTCTCTCCATCGCACTGTGTTAATCCCACTGCTGCACTCTCTCCATCGCGGTGTTAATCCCACTGCTGCACTCTCTCCATCGCGCTGTGTTAATCCCACTGCTGCACTCTCTCCATCCCGCTGTGTTAATCCCACTGTTGCACTCTCTCCATCGTGCTGTGTGAATCCCCCTGTTGCTCTCTCTCCATCGCACTGTGTTAATCCCACTGCTGCACTCTCTCCATCGCGCTGTGTTAATCCCACTGCTGCACTCTCTCCATTGCGCTGTGTTAACTCCTCTGTTGCTCTCTCTCGATCGCGCTGTGTTAATCCCACTGCTGCACTCTCTCCATCGCGCTGTGTTAATCCCACTGCTGCGCTCTCTCCATCGCGCTGTGTTAATCCCACTGTTGCTCTCTCTCCATCGCGCTGTGTTAATCCCACTGTTGCACTCTCTCCATCGCGCTGTGTTAATCCCACTGCTGCACTCTCTCCAGCGCGCTGTGTTAATCCCACTGATGCACTCTCTCCATCGTGCTGTGTTAATCCCACTGCTGCACTCTCTCCTTCGCGCTGTGTTAACCCCACTGCTGCACTCTCTCCATCGCGCTGTGTTAATCCCACTGCTGGACTCTCTCCATCGCGCTGTGTTAACCCCACTGCTGCCCTCTCTCCATCGCGCTGTGTTACTCCCACTGCTGCACTCTCTCCATCGCGCTGTGTTAATTCCACTGCTGCACTCTCTCCATCGCGCTGTGTTAATCCCACTGCTGCACTCTCTCCATCGCGCTGTGTTAATCCCACTGCTGCATTCTCTCCATCGCGCTGTGTTAATCCCACTGCTGCACTCTCTCCATCGCGCTGTGTTAATCCCACTGCTGCACTCTCCATTGCACTGTGTTAATCCCACTGCTGCACTCTCTCCATCCCGCTGTGTTAACACCACTGCTGCACTCTCTCCATCGCGCCGTGTTAATCCCACTGCTGCACTCTCTCCATCGCGCTGTGTTAATCCCACTGCTGCACCCTCTCCATCCCACTGTGTTAATCCCACTGCTGCACTCTCTCCATCGCGCTGTGTTAATCCCACTGCTGCACTCTCTACATCGCGCTATGTTAATCCCACTGCTGCACTCTCCATTGCACTGTGTTAATCCCACTTCTGCACTCTCTCCATCCCGCTGTGTTAACCCCACTGCTGCACTCTCTCCATCGCGCCGTGTTAATCCCACTGCTGCACTCTCTCCATCGCGCTGTGTTAATCCCACTGCTGCTCTCTCTCCATCCTGCTGTGTTAATCCCACTGCTCCACTCTCTCCATCGCGCCGTGTTAATCCCACTGCTGCACTCTCTCCATCGCGTTGTGTTAATGCCAGTGCTGCACTCTCTCCATCGCGCTGTGTTAACCCCACTGCTGCACTCTCTCCATCGCGCTTTGTTAATCCCACTGCTGCACTCTCTCCATCGCGCTGTGTTAATCCCACTGCTGCTCTCTCTCCATCCCGCTGTGTTAATCCCACTGCTGCACTCTCTCCATCGCGCCGTGTTAATCCCACTGCTGCACTCTCTCCATCGCGCTGTGTTAATCCCACTGCTGCACTCTCTCTATCGCGCTGCGTTAATCCCACTGCTGCACTCTCTCCATCATGCTGCGTTAATCCCACTGTTGCTCTCTCTGCATCCCGCTGTGTTAATCCCACTGCTGCACTCTCTCCATCGCGCTGTGTTAATCCCACTGCTGCACTCTCTCCATCGCTCTGTGTTTATCCCACTGCTGCATTCTCTCCATCGTGCTGCGTTAATCCCACTGCTGCACTCTCTCCATCGTGCTGCGTTAACCCCACTGCTGCACTCTCTCCATCGCGCTGTGTTAACCCCACTGCTGCACTCTCTCCATCGCGCTGTGTTAATCCCACTGCTGTATTCTCTCCATCGCGCTGCGTTAACCCCACTGCTGCACTCTCTCCATCGCGCTGCGTTAACCCCACTGCTGCACTCTCTCCATCGCGCTGTGTTAATCCCACTGCTGCACTCTCTCCATTGCGCTGTGTTAACCCCACTGCTGCACTCTCTCCATCGCGCTGCGTTAACCCCACTGTTGCACACTCTCCATCGCGCTGTGTTAATCCCACTGTTGCACTCTCTCCATCGCACGGTGTTAATCCCACTGCTGCACTCTCTCCATCGCGCTGCGTTAATCCCACTGTTGCTCTCTCTCCATCGCACGGTGTTAATCCCAGTGCTGCACACTCTCCATCGTGCTGTGTTAATTCCACTGTTGCACTCTCACCATCGCGCTGTGTTAATCCCACAGCTGCACTCTCTCCATCGCGCTGTGTTAATCCCACTGCTGCCCTCTATCCATCGCGCTGTGTTAACCGCACTGCTGCACTCTCTCCATCGCGCTGCGTTAACCCCACTGCTGCACTCTCTCCATCGCGCTGTGTTAATCCCACTGCTGCACTCTCTCCATCGCGCTGTGTTAACCCCATTGCTGCACTCTCTCCATCGTGCTGCGTTAACCCCACTGTTGCACACTCTCCATCGCGCTGTGTTAATCCCACTGCTGTACTCTCTCCATCGCGCTGTGTTAATCCCACTGCTGTACTCTCTCCATCGCGCTGTGTTAATCCCACTGCTGCACTCTCTCCATCGCGCTGTGTTAACCCCACTGCTGCACTCTCTCCATCGTGCTGCGTTAACCCCACTGTTGCACTCTCTCCATCGCTCTGTGTTTATCCCACTGCTGCACTCTCTCCATCGCGCTGTGTTAATCCCACTGCTGCACTCTCTCCATCGCTCTGTGTTTACCCCACTGCTGCACTCGCTCCATCGCGCTGTGTTAATCCCACTGCTGCACTCTCTCCATCGCGCTGTGTTAATCCTACTGTTGCACTCTCTCCATCGCGCTGTGTTAATCCCACTGTTGCACTCTCTCCATCGCGCTGCGTTAACCCCACTGCTGCTCTCTCTCCATCGCGCCGTGTTAATCCCACTGCTGCACTCTCTCCATCGTGCTGTGTTAATCCCACTGCTGTACTCTCTCCATCGCGCTGTGTTAATCCCACTGCTGCACTCTCTCCATCGCGCTGTGTTAACCCCACTGCTGCACTCTCTCCATCGTGCTGCGTTAACCCCACTGCTGCACTCTCTCCATCGCGCTGCGTTCACCCCACTGTTGCACTCTCTCCATCGCACGGTGTTAATCCCACTGCTGCACTCTCTCCATCGCGCAGCGTTAATCCCACTGTTGCTCTCTCTCCATCCTGCTGTGTTAATTCCACTGCTGCACTCTCTCCATCGCGCTGTGTTATTCCCACTGCTGCACTCTCTCCATCGTGCTGCGTTCACCCCACTGCTGCACTCTCTCCATTGCGCTGTGTTAATCCCACTGCTGCACTCTCTCCAACGCGCTGCGTTAACCCCACTGCTGCACTCTCTCCATCGCGCTGCGTTAATCCCACTGTTGCACTCTCTCCATCGCACGGTGTTAATCCCACTGCTGCACTCTCTCCATCGTGCAGCGTTAATCCCACTGTTGCTCTCTCTCCATCCTGCTGTGTTAATTCCACTGCTGCACTCTCTCCATCGCACGGTGTTAATCCCACTGCTGCACTCTCTCCATCGCGCAGCGTTAATCCCACTGTTGCTCTCTCTCCATCGCGCTGTGTTAATCCCACTGCTGCACTCTCTCCATCGCGCTGTGTTATTCCCACTGCTGCACTCTCTCCATCGCGCTGTGTTAATCCCACTGTTGCTCTCTCTCCATCGCGCCGTGTTAACCCCACTGCTGCACTCTCTCCATCGCGCTGTGTGAATCCCACTGTTGCCCTCTCTCCATCGCGCTGTGTTAATCCCACTGCTGCAGTCTCTCCATCACGCTGTGTTAATCCCACTGCTGCACTCTCTCCATCGCGCTGTGTTAATCCCACTGCTGCACTCTCTCCATCGTGCTGTGTTAATCCCACTGCTGCATTCTCTCCATCGCGCTGTGTTAATCCCACTGCTGCACTCTCTCCATCGTGCTGTGTTAATCCCACTGTTGCTCTCTCTCCATCGCACTGTGTTAATCCCACTGCTGCACTCTCTCCATCGCGGTGTTAATCCCACTGCTGCACTCTCTCCATCGCGCTGTGTTAATCCCACTGCTGCACTCTCTCCATCCCGCTGTGTTAATCCCACTGTTGCACTCTCTCCATCGCGCTGTGTGAATCCCACTGTTGCTCTCTCTCCATCGCGCTGTGTTAATCCCACTGCTGCACTCTCTCCATCGCACTGTGTTAATCCCACTGCTTCACTCTCTCCATCGCGGTGTTAATCCCACTGCTGCACTCTCTCCATCGCGCTGTGTTAAGCCCACTGCTGCACTCTCTCCATCCCGCTGTGTTAATCCCACTGTTGCTCTCTCTCCATCGCACTGTGTTAATCCCACTGCTGCACTCTCTCCATCGCGCTGTGTTAATCCCACTGCTGCACTCTCTCCATCGCGCTGTGTTAACTCCTCTGTTGCTCTCTCTCCATCGCGCTGTGTTAATCCCACTGCTGCACTCTCTCCATCGCGCTGTGTTAATCCCACTGCTGCACTCTCTCCATCCCGCTGTGTTAATCCCACTGCTGCGTTCTCTCCATCGCGCTGTGTTAATCCCACTGCTGCGCTCTCTCCATCGCGCTGTGTTAATCCCACTGTTGCTCTCTCTCCATCGCGCTGTGTTAATCCCACTGTTGCACTCTCTCCATCGCGCTGTGTTAATCCCACTGCTGCACTCTCTCCATCGCGCTGTGTTAATCCCACTGATGCACTCTCTCCATCGCGCTGTGTTAATCCCACTGCTGCACTCTCTCCATCGCGCTGTGTTAACCCCACTGCTGCACTCTCTCCATCGCGCTGTGTTAATCCCACTGCTGGACTCTCTCCATCGCGCTGTGTTAACCCCACTGCTGCGCTCTCTCCATCGCGCTGTGTTACTCCCACTGCTGCACTCTCTCCATCGCGCTGTGTTAATTCCACTGCTGCACTCTCTCCATCGCGCAGTGTTAATCCCACTGCTGCACTCTCTCCATCGCGCTGTGTTAATCCCACTGCTGCATTCTCTCCATCGCGCTGTGTTAATCCCACTGCTGCACTCTCTCCATCGCGCTGTGTTAATCCCACTGCTGCACTCTCCATTGCACTGTGTTAATCCCACTGCTGCACTCTCTCCATCCCGCTGTGTTAACCCCACTGCTGCACTCTCTCCATCGCGCCGTGTTAATCCCACTGCTGCACTCTCTCCATCGCGCTGTGTTAATCCCACTGCTGCACCCTCTCCATCCCACTGTGTTAATCCCACTGCTGCACTCTCTCCATCGCGCTGTGTTAATCCCACTGCTGCACTCTCTCCATCGCGCTATGTTAATCCCACTGCTGCATTCTCTCCATCGCGCTGTGTTAATCCCACTGCTGCACTCTCCATTGCACTGTGTTAATCCCACTGCTGCACTCTCTCCATCCCGCTGTGTTAACCCCACTGCTGCACTCTCTCCATCGCGCCGTGTTAATCCCACTGCTGCACTCTCTCCATCGCGCTGTGTTAATCCCACTGTAGCTCTCTCTCCATCGCGCTGTGTTAATCCCACTGCTGCACTCTCTCCATCGCGCTGTGTTAATCCCACTGCTGCTCTCTCTCCATCCTGCTGTGTTAATCCCACTGCTGCACTCTCTCCATCGCGCCGTGTTAATCCCACTGCTGCACTCTCTCCATCGCGTTGTGTTAATCCCAGTGCTGCACTCTCTCCATCGCGCTGTGTTAACCCCACTGCTGCACTCTCTCCATCGCGCTTTGTTAATCCCACTGCTGCACTCTCTCCATCGCGCTGTGTTAATCCCACTGCTGCTCTCTCTCCATCCCGCTGTGTTAATCCCACTGCTGCACTCTCTCCATCGCGCCGTGTTAATCCCACTGCTGCACTCTCTCCATCGCGCTGTGTTAATCCCACTGCTGCACTCTCTCTATCGCGCTGCGTTCATCCCACTGCTGCACTCTCTCCATCATGCTGCGTTAATCCCACTGTTGCTCTCTCTGCATCCCGCTGTGTTAATCCCACTGCTGCACTCTCTCCATCGCGCTGTGTTAATCCCACTGCTGCACTCTCTCCATCGCTCTGTGTTTATCCCACTGCTGCACTCTCTCCATCGTGCTGCGTTAATCCCACTGCTGCACTCTCTCCATCGCGCTGCGTTAACCCCACTGCTGTACTCTCTACATCGCGCTGCGTTAACCCCACTGCTGCACTGTCTCCATCGCGCTGCGTTAACCCCACTGCTGCACTCTCTCCATCGCGCTGTGTTAATCCCACTGCTGCACTCTCTCCATTGCGCTGTGTTAACCCCACTGCTGCACTCTCTCCATCGCGCTGTGTTTATCCCACTGCTGCACTCTCTCCATCGCGCTGTGTTTATCCCACTGCTGCACTCTCTCCATCGCGCTGCGTTAACCCCACTGTTGCACACTCTCCATCGCGCTGTGTTAATCCCACTGCTGCACTCTCTCCATCGCACGGTGTTAATCCCACTGCTGCACTCTCTCCATCGCGCTGCGTTAATCCCACTGCTGCACTCTCTCCATCGTGCTGTGTTAACCCCACTGTTGCTCTCTCTCCATCGCACGGTGTTAATCCCACTGCTGCACACTCTCCATCCTGCTGTGTTAATCCCACTGCTGCACTCTCTCCATCGCGCCGTGTTAATCCCACTGCTGCACTCTCTCCATCGCGTTGTGTTAATCCCAGTGCTGCACTCTCTCCATCGCGCTGTGTTAACCCCACTGCTGCACTCTCTCCATCGCGCTTTGTTAATCCCACTGCTGCACTCTCTCCATCGCGCTGTGTTAATCCCACTGCTGCTCTCTCTCCATCCCGCTGTTTTAATCCCACTGCTGCACTCTCTCCATCGCGCCGTGTTAATCCCACTGCTGCACTCTCTCCATCGCGCTGTGTTAATCCCACTGCTGCACTCTCTCTATCGCGCTGCGTTAATCCCACTGCTGCACTCTCTCCATCATGCTGCGTTAATCCCACTGTTGCTCTCTCTGCATCCCGCTGTGTTAATCCCACTGCTCCACTCTCTCCATCGCGCTGTGTTAATCCCACTGCTGCACTCTCTCCATCGCTCTGTGTTTATCCCACTGCTGCACTCTCTCCATCGTGCTGCGTTAATCCCACTGCTGCACTCTCTCCATCGCGCTGCGTTAACCCCACTGCTGCACTCTCTCCATCGCGCTGTGTTAACCCCACTGCTGCACTCTCTCCATCGCGCTGTGTTAATCCCACTGCTGTACTCTCTCCATCGCGCTGCGTTAACCCCACTGCTGCACTCTCTCCATCACGCTGCGTTAACCCCACTGCTGCACTCTCTCCATCGCGCTGTGTTAATCCCACTGCTGCACTCTCTCCATTGCGCTGTGTTAACCCCACTGCTGCACTCTCTCCATCGCGCTGTGTTTATCCCACTGCTGCACTCTCTCCATCGCGCTGTGTTTATCCCACTGCTGCACTCTCTCCATCGCGCTGCGTTAACCCCACTGTTGCACACTCTCCATCGCGCTGTGTTAATCCCACTGCTGCACTCTCTCCATCGCGCTGTGTTAATCCCACTGCTGCACTCTCTCCATCGTGCTGTGTTAATCCCACTGCTGCACTTTCTCCATCGCGCTGTGTTAATCCCACTGCTGCACTCTCTCCATCGCGCTGTGTTAATCCCACTGCTGCACTCTCTCCATCGCGCTGTGTTAATCCCAGTGCTGCACTCTCTCCATCGCGCTGTGTTAATCCCACTGTTGCACTCTCTCCATCGCACGGTGTTAATCCCACTGCTGCACTCTCTCCATCGCGCTGCGTTAATCCCACTGTTGCTCTCTCTCCATCGCACGGTGTTAATCCCACTGCTGCACACTCTCCATCGTGCTGTGTTAATTCCACTGCTGCACTCTCACCATCGCGCTGTGTTAATCCCACAGCTGCACTCTCTCCATCGCGCTGTGTTAATCCCACTGCTGCCCTCTATCCATCGCGCTGTGTTAACCGCACTGCTGCACTCTCTCCATCGCGCTGCGTTAACCCCACTGCTGCACTCTCTCCATCGCGCTGTGTTAATCCCACTGCTGCACTCTCTCCATCGCGCTGTGTTAACCCCATTGCTGCACTCTCTCCATCGTGCTGCGTTAACCCCACTGTTGCACACTCTCCATCGCGCTGTGTTCATCCCACTGCTGTACTCTCTCCATCGCGCTGTGTTAATCCCACTGCTGTACTCTCTCCATCGCGCTGTGTTAATCCCACTGCTGCACTCTCTCCATCGCGCTGTGTTAACCCCACTGCTGCACTCTCTCCATCGTGCTGCGTTAACCCCACTGTTGCACTCTCTCCATCGCTCTGTGTTTATCCCACTGCTGCACTCTCTCCATCGCGCTGTGTTAATCCCACTGCTGCACTCTCTCCATCGCTCTGTGTTTACCCCACTGCTGCACTCGCTCCATCGCGCTGTGTTAATCCCACTGCTGCACTCTCTCCATCGCGCTGTGTTAATCCCACTGTTGCACTCTCTCCATCGCGCTGTGTTAATCCCACTGTTGCACTCTCTCCATCGTGCTGTGTTAATCCCACTGCTGTACTCTCTCCATCGCGCTGTGTTAATCCCACTGCTGCACTCTCTCCATCGCGCTGTGTTAACCCCACTGCTGCACTCTCTCCATCGTGCTGCGTTAACCCCACTGCTGCACTCTCTCCATCGCGCTGCGTTCACCCCACTGTTGCACTCTCTCCATCGCACGGTGTTAATCCCACTGCTGCACTCTCTCCATCGCGCAGCGTTAATCCCACTGTTGCTCTCTCTCCATCCTGCTGTGTTAATTCCACTGCTGCACTCTCTCCATCGCGCTGTGTTATTCCCACTGCTGCACTCTCTCCATCGTGCTGCGTTCACCCCACTGCTGCACTCTCTCCATTGCGCTGTGTTAATCCCACTGCTGCACTCTCTCCAACGCGCTGCGTTAACCCCACTGCTGCACTCTCTCCATCGCGCTGCGTTAATCCCACTGTTGCACTCTCTCCATCGCACGGTGTTAATCCCACTGCTGCACTCTCTCCATCGTGCAGCGTTAATCCCACTGTTGCTCTCTCTCCATCCTGCTGTGTTAATTCCACTGCTGCACTCTCTCCATCGCACGGTGTTAATCCCACTGCTGCACTCTCTCCATCGCGCAGCGTTAATCCCACTGTTGCTCTCTCTCCATCGCGCTGTGTTAATCCCACTGCTGCACTCTCTCCATCGCGCTGTGTTATTCCCACTGCTGCACTCTCTCCATCGCGCTGTGTTAATCCCACTGTTGCTCTCTCTCCATCGCGCCGTGTTAACCCCACTGCTGCACTCTCTCCATCGCGCTGTGTGAATCCCACTGTTGCCCTCTCTCCATCGCGCTGTGTTAATCCCACTGCTGCAGTCTCTCCATCACGCTGTGTTAATCCCACTGCTGCACTCTCTCCATCGCGCTGTGTTAATCCCACTGCTGCACTCTCTCCATCGTGCTGTGTTAATCCCACTGCTGCATTCTCTCCATCGCGCTGTGTTAATCCCACTGCTGCACTCTCTCCATCGTGCTGTGTTAATCCCACTGTTGCTCTCTCTCCATCGCACTGTGTTAATCCCACTGCTGCACTCTCTCCATCGCGGTGTTAATCCCACTGCTGCACTCTCTCCATCGCGCTGTGTTAATCCCACTGCTGCACTCTCTCCATCCCGCTGTGTTAATCCCACTGTTGCACTCTCTCCATCGCGCTGTGTGAATCCCACTGTTGCTCTCTCTCCATCGCGCTGTGTTAATCCCACTGCTGCACTCTCTCCATCGCACTGTGTTAATCCCACTGCTTCACTCTCTCCATCGCGGTGTTAATCCCACTGCTGCACTCTCTCCATCGCGCTGTGTTAAGCCCACTGCTGCACTCTCTCCATCCCGCTGTGTTAATCCCACTGTTGCTCTCTCTCCATCGCACTGTGTTAATCCCACTGCTGCACTCTCTCCATCGCGCTGTGTTAATCCCACTGCTGCACTCTCTCCATCGCGCTGTGTTAACTCCTCTGTTGCTCTCTCTCCATCGCGCTGTGTTAATCCCACTGCTGCACTCTCTCCATCGCGCTGTGTTAATCCCACTGCTGCACTCTCTCCATCCCGCTGTGTTAATCCCACTGCTGCGTTCTCTCCATCGCGCTGTGTTAATCCCACTGCTGCGCTCTCTCCATCGCGCTGTGTTAATCCCACTGTTGCTCTCTCTCCATCGCGCTGTGTTAATCCCACTGTTGCACTCTCTCCATCGCGCTGTGTTAATCCCACTGCTGCACTCTCTCCATCGCGCTGTGTTAATCCCACTGATGCACTCTCTCCATCGCGCTGTGTTAATCCCACTGCTGCACTCTCTCCATCGCGCTGTGTTAACCCCACTGCTGCACTCTCTCCATCGCGCTGTGTTAATCCCACTGCTGGACTCTCTCCATCGCGCTGTGTTAACCCCACTGCTGCGCTCTCTCCATCGCGCTGTGTTACTCCCACTGCTGCACTCTCTCCATCGCGCTGTGTTAATTCCACTGCTGCACTCTCTCCATCGCGCAGTGTTAATCCCACTGCTGCATTCTCTCCATCGCGCTGTGTTAATCCCACTGCTGCATTCTCTCCATCGCGCTGTGTTAATCCCACTGCTGCACTCTCTCCATCGCGCTGTGTTAATCCCACTGCTGCACTCTCCATTGCACTGTGTTAATCCCACTGCTGCACTCTCTCCATCCCGCTGTGTTAACCCCACTGCTGCACTCTCTCCATCGCGCCGTGTTAATCCCACTGCTGCACTCTCTCCATCGCGCTGTGTTAATCCCACTGCTGCACCCTCTCCATCCCACTGTGTTAATCCCACTGCTGCACTCTCTCCATCGCGCTGTGTTAATCCCACTGCTGCACTCTCTCCATCGCGCTATGTTAATCCCACTGCTGCATTCTCTCCATCGCGCTGTGTTAATCCCACTGCTGCACTCTCCATTGCACTGTGTTAATCCCACTGCTGCACTCTCTCCATCCCGCTGTGTTAACCCCACTGCTGCACTCTCTCCATCGCGCCGTGGTAATCCCACTGCTGCACTCTCTCCATCGCGCTGTGTTAATCCCACTGTAGCTCTCTCTCCATCGCGCTGTGTTAATCCCACTGCTGCACTCTCTCCATCGCGCTGTGTTAATCCCACTGCTGCTCTCTCTCCATCCTGCTGTGTTAATCCCACTGCTGCACTCTCTCCATCGCGCCGTGTTAATCCCACTGCTGCACTCTCTCCATCGCGTTGTGTTAATCCCAGTGCTGCACTCTCTCCATCGCGCTGTGTTAACCCCACTGCTGCACTCTCTCCATCGCGCTTTGTTAATCCCACTGCTGCACTCTCTCCATCGCGCTGTGTTAATCCCACTGCTGCTCTCTCTCCATCCCGCTGTGTTAATCCCACTGCTGCACTCTCTCCATCGCGCCGTGTTAATCCCACTGCTGCACTCTCTCCATCGCGCTGTGTTAATCCCACTGCTGCACTCTCTCTATCGCGCTGCGTTCATCCCACTGCTGCACTCTCTCCATCATGCTGCGTTAATCCCACTGTTGCTCTCTCTGCATCCCGCTGTGTTAATCCCACTGCTGCACTCTCTCCATCGCGCTGTGTTAATCCCACTGCTGCACTCTCTCCATCGCTCTGTGTTTATCCCACTGCTGCACTCTCTCCATCGTGCTGCGTTAATCCCACTGCTGCACTCTCTCCATCGCGCTGCGTTAACCCCACTGCTGTACTCTCTACATCGCGCTGCGTTAACCCCACTGCTGCACTGTCTCCATCGCGCTGCGTTAACCCCACTGCTGCACTCTCTCCATCGCGCTGTGTTAATCCCACTGCTGCACTCTCTCCATTGCGCTGTGTTAACCCCACTGCTGCACTCTCTCCATCGCGCTGTGTTTATCCCACTGCTGCACTCTCTCCATCGCGCTGTGTTTATCCCACTGCTGCACTCTCTCCATCGCGCTGCGTTAACCCCACTGTTGCACACTCTCCATCGCGCTGTGTTAATCCCACTGCTGCACTCTCTCCATCGCACGGTGTTAATCCCACTGCTGCACTCTCTCCATCGCGCTGCGTTAATCCCACTGCTGCACTCTCTCCATCGTGCTGTGTTAACCCCACTGTTGCTCTCTCTCCATCGCACGGTGTTAATCCCACTGCTGCACACTCTCCATCCTGCTGTGTTAATCCCACTGCTGCACTCTCTCCATCGCGCCGTGTTAATCCCACTGCTGCACTCTCTCCATCGCGTTGTGTTAATCCCAGTGCTGCACTCTCTCCATCGCGCTGTGTTAACCCCACTGCTGCACTCTCTCCATCGCGCTTTGTTAATCCCACTGCTGCACTCTCTCCATCGCGCTGTGTTAATCCCACTGCTGCTCTCTCTCCATCCCGCTGTTTTAATCCCACTGCTGCACTCTCTCCATCGCGCCGTGTTAATCCCACTGCTGCACTCTCTCCATCGCGCTGTGTTAATCCCACTGCTGCACTCTCTCTATCGCGCTGCGTTAATCCCACTGCTGCACTCTCTCCATCATGCTGCGTTAATCCCACTGTTGCTCTCTCTGCATCCCGCTGTGTTAATCCCACTGCTCCATTCTCTCCATCGCGCTGTGTTAATCCCACTGCTGCACTCTCTCCATCGCTCTGTGTTTATCCCAATGCTGCACTCTCTCCATCGTGCTGCGTTAATCCCACTGCTGCACTCTCTCCATCGCGCTGCGTTAACCCCACTGCTGCACTCTCTCCATCGCGCTGTGTTAACCCCACTGCTGCACTCTCTCCATCGCGCTGCGTTAATCCCACTGCTGTACTCTCTCCATCGCGCTGCGTTAACCCCACTGCTGCACTCTCTCCATCACGCTGCGTTAACCCCACTGCTGCACTCTCTCCATCGCGCTGTGTTAATCCCACTGCTGCACTCTCTCCATTGCGCTGTGTTAACCCCACTGCTGCACTCTCTCCATCGCGCTGTGTTTATCCCACTGCTGCACTCTCTCCATCGCGCTGTGTTTATCCCACTGCTGCACTCTCTCCATCGCGCTGCGTTAACCCCACTGTTGCACACTCTCCATCGCGCTGTGTTAATCCCACTGCTGCACTCTCTCCATCTTGCTGTGTTAATAGCACTGCTGCACTCTCTCCATCGTGCTGTGTTAATCCCACTGCTGCACTTTCTCCATCGCGCTGTGTTAATCCCACTGCTGCACTCTCTCCATCGCGCTGTGTTAATCCCACTGCTGCACTCTCTCCATCGCGCTGTGTTAATCCCAGTGCTGCACTCTCTCCATCGCGCTGCGTTAATCCCACTGCTGCACTCTCTCCATCGCGCTGTGTTAACCCCACTGTTGCTCTCTCTCCATCGCACGGTGTTAATCCCACTGCTGCACACTCTCCATCGCGCTGTGTTATTCCCACTGCTGCACTCTCTCCATCGCGCTGTGTTAATCCCACTGTTGCTCTCTCTCCATCGCGCCGTGTTAATCCCACTGTTGCCCTCTCTCCATTGCGCTGTGTTAACCCCACTGCTGCGCTCTCGCCATTGCGCTGTGTTAATCCCACTGCTGCACTCTCTCCATCGTGCTGTGTTAATCCCACTGTTGCTCTCTCTCCATCGCGCCGTGTTAATCCCACTGTTGCCCTCTCTCCAGTGCGTTGTGTTAACCCCAATGCTGCGCTCTCGCCATTGCGCTGTGTTAATCCCACTGTTGCACTCTCTCCATCGCGCCGTGTTAATCCCACTGTTGCCCTCTCTCCAGTGCGTTGTGTTAACCCCACTGCTGCGCTCTCGCCATTGCGCTGTGTTAATCCCACTGCTGTACTCTCTCCATCGCGCTGTGTTAACCCCACTGCTGCACTCTCTCCATCGCGCTGTGTTAATCCCACTGCTGCACTCTCTCCATCGCGCTGTGTTAATCCCACTGCTGCACTCTCTCCATCGCGCTGTGTTAATCCCACTGCTGCATTCTCTCCATCGCGCTGTGTTAATCCCACTGCTGCACTCTCTCCATCGCGCTGTGTTAATCCCACTGCTGCACTCTCTCCATCGCGCTGTGTTAATCCCACTGGTGCAATCTCTCCATCGCGCTGTGTTAATCCCACTGTTGCTCTCTCTCCATCCCGCTGTGTTAATCCCACTGCTGCATTCTCTCCATCGCGCCGTGTTAATCCCACTGTTGCCCTCTCTATATTGCGCTGTGTTAATCCCACTGCTGCACTCTCTCCATCGCGCTGTGTTAATCCCACTGCTGCACTCTCTCCATCGCGCTGTGTTAATCCCACTGCTGCAATCTCTCCATCGCGCTGTGTTAATCCCACTGTTGCTCTCTCTCCATCCCGCTGTGTTAATCCCACTGCTGCACTCTCTCCATCGCGCTGTGTTAATCCCACTGCTGCACTCTCTCCATCGCGCTGTGTTAATCCCACTGCTGCACTCTCTCCATCGCGCTGTGTTAATCCCACTGTTGCTCTCTCTCCATCGCGCTGTGTTAATCCCACTGCTGCACTCTCTCCATCGCGCTGCGTTAATCCCACTGCTGCACTCTCTCCATCGCGCTGTGTTAATCCCACTGCTGTTCTCTCTCCATCCCGCTGTGTTAATCCCACTGCTGCACTCTCTCCATCGTGCCGTGTTAATCCCACTGCGGAACTCTCTCCATCGCGCTGTGTTAATCCCACTGCTGCACTCTCTCCATCGCGCTGTGTTAACCTCACTGCTGCACTCTCTCCATCGCGCTTTGTTAATTCCACTGCTGCACTCTCTCCATCGCGCTGTGTTAATCCCACTGCTGCTCTCTCTCCACCCCGCTGTGTTAATCCCACTGCTGCACTCTCTCCATCGCGCCGTGTTAATCCCACTGCTGCACTCTCTCCATCGCGCCGTGTTAATCCCACTGCTGCACTCTCTCCATCGCGCTGTGTTAATCCCACTGCTGCACTCTCTCTATCGCGCTGCGTTCATCCCACTGCTGCACTCTCTCCATCATGCTGCGTTAATCCCACTGTTGCTCTCTCTGCATCCCGCTGTGTTAATCCCACTGCTGCACTCTCTCCATCGCGCTGTGTTAATCCCACTGCTGCACTCTCTCCATCGCTCTGTGTTTATCCCACTGCTGCACTCTCTCCATCGTGCTGCGTTAATCCCACTGCTGCACTCTCTCCATCGCGCTGCGTTAACCCCACTGCTGCACTCTCTCCATCGCGCTGTGTTAACCCCACTGCTGCACTCTCTCCATCGCGCTGTGTTAATCCCACTGCTGTACTCTCTCCATCGCGCTGCGTTAACCCCACTGCTGCACTCTCTCCATCGCGCTGCGTTAACCCCACTGCTGCACTCTCTCCATCGCGCTGTGTTAATCCCACTGCTGCACTCTCTCCATCGCGCTGTGTTAACCCCACTGCTGCACTCTCTCCATCGCGCTGTGTTTATCCCACTGCTGCACTCTCTCCATCGCGCTGTGTTTATCCCACTGCTGCACTCTCTCCATCGCGCTGCGTTGACCCCACTGTTGCACACTCTCCATCGCGCTGTGTTAATCCCACTGCTGCACTCTCTCCATCGCACGGTGTTAATCCCACTGCTGCACTCTCTCCATCGCGCTGCGTTAATCCCACTGCTGCACTCTCTCCATCGTGCTGTGTTAACCCCACTGTTGCTCTCTCTCCATCGCACGGTGTTAATCCCACTGCTGCACACTCTCCATCCTGCTGTGTTAATCCCACTGCTGCACTCTCTCCATCGCGCCGTGTTAATCCCACTGCTGCACTCTCTCCATCGCGTTGTGTTAATCCCAGTGCTGCACTCTCTCCATCGCGCTGTGTTAACCCCACTGCTGCACTCCCTCCATCGCGCTTTGTTAATCCCACTGCTGCACTCTCTCCATCGCGCTGTGTTAATCCCACTGCTGCTCTCTCTCCATCCCGCTGTGTTAATCCCACTGCTGCACTCTCTCCATCGCGCCGTGTTAATCCCACTGCTGCACTCTCTCCATCGCGCTGTGTTAATCCCACTGCTGCACTCTCTCTTTCGCGCTGCGTTAATCCCACTGCTGCACTCTCTCCATCATGCTGCGTTAATCCCACTGTTGCTCTCTCTACATCCCGCTGTGTTAATCCCACTGCTCCACTCTCTCCATCGCGCTGTGTTAATCCCACTGCTGCACTCTCTCCATCGCTCTGTGTTTATCCCACTGCTGCACTCTCTCCATCGTGCTGCGTTAATCCCACTGCTGCACTCTCTCCATCGCGCTGCGTTAACCCCACTGCTGCACTCTCTCCATCGCGCTGTGTTAACCCCACTGCTGCACTCTCTCCATCGCGCTGTGTTAATCCCACTGCTGTACTCTCTCCATCGCGCTGCGTTAACCCCACTGCTGCACTCTCTCCATCACGCTGCGTTAACCCCACTGCTACACTCTCTCCATCGCGCTGTGTTAATCCCACTGCTGCACTCTCTCCATTGCGCTGTGTTAACCCCACTGCTGCACTCTCTCCATCGCGCTGTGTTTATCCCACTGCTGCACTCTCTCCATCGCGCTGTGTTTATCCCACTGCTGCACTCTCTCCATCGCGCTGCGTTAACCCCACTGTTGCACACTCTCCATCGCGCTGTGTTAATCCCACTGCTGCACTCTCTCCATCGCGCTGTGTTAATCCCACTGCTGCACTCTCTCCATCGTGCTGTGTTAATCCCACTGCTGCACTTTCTCCATCGCGCTGTGTTAATCCCACTGCTGCACTCTCTCCATCGCGCTGTGTTAATCCCACTGCTGCACTCTCTCCATCGCGCTGTGTTAATCCCAGTGCTGCACTCTCTCCATCGCGCTGCGTTAATCCCACTGCTGCACTCTCTCCATCGCGCTGTGTTAACCCCACTGTTGCTCTCTCTCCATCGCACGGTGTTAATCCCACTGCTGCACACTCTCCATCGAGCTGTGTTATTCCCACTGCTGCACTCTCTCCATCGCGCTGTGTTAATCCCACTGTTGCTCTCTCTCCATCGCGCCGTGTTAATCCCACTGTTGCCCTCTCTCCATTGCGCTGTGTTAACCCCACTGCTGCGCTCTCGCCATTGCGCTGTGTTAATCCCACTGCTGCACTCTCTCCATCGTGCTGTGTTAATCCCACTGTTGCTCTCTCTCCATCGCGCCGTGTTAATCCCACTGTTGCCCTCTCTCCAGTGCGTTGTGTTAACCCCACTGCTGCGCTCTCTCCAGTGCGTTGTGTTAACCCCACTGCTGCATTCTCTCCATTGCGCTGTGTTAACCCCACTGCTGCGCTCTCTCCATCGCGCTGTGTTAATCCCACTGCTGCATTCTCTCCATCGCGCTGTGTTAATCCCACTGCTGCATTCTCTCCATCGCGCCGTATTAATCCCACTGTTGCCCTCTCTCCATCGCGCTGTGTTATTCCCACTGCTGCACTCTCTCCATCGCGCTTTGTTAATCCCACTGCTGCACTCTCTCCATCGCGCTGTGTTAATCCCACTGGTGCAATCTCTCCATCGCGCTGTGTTAATCCCACTGTTGCTCTCTCTCCATCCCGCTGTGTTAATCCCACTGCTGCATTCTCTCCATCGCGCCGTGTTAATCCCACTGTTGCCCTCTCTATATTGCGCTGTGTTAATCCCACTGCTGCACTCTCTCCATCGCGCTGTGTTAATCCCACTGCTGCACTCTCTCCATCGCGCTGTGTTAATCCCACTGCTGCAATCTCTCCATCGCGCTGTGTTAATCCCACTGTTGCTCTCTCTCCATCCCGCTGTGTTAATCCCACTGCTGCACTCTCTCCATCGCGCTGTGTTAATCCCACTGCTGCACTCTCTCCATCGCGCTGTGTTAATCCCACTGCTGCACTCTCTCCATCGCGCTGTGTTAATCCCACTGTTGCTCTCTCTCCATCGCGCTGTGTTAATCCCACTGCTGCACTCTCTCCATCGCGCTGCGTTAATCCCACTGCTGCACTCTCTCCATCGCGCTGTGTTAATCCCACTGCTGTTCTCTCTCCATCCCGCTGTGTTAATCCCACTGCTGCACTCTCTCCATCGTGCCGTGTTAATCCCACTGCTGCACTCTCTCCATCGCGCTGTGTTAATCCCACTGCTGCACTCTCTCCATCGCGCTGTGTTAACCTCACTGCTGCACTCTCTCCATCGCGCTTTGTTAATCCCACTGCTGCACTCTCTCCATCGCGCTGTGTTAATCCCACTGCTGCTCTCTCTCCACCCCGCTGTGTTAATCCCACTGCTGCACTCTCTCCATCGCGCCGTGTTAATCCCACTGCTGCACTCTCTCCATCGCGCTGTGTTAATCCCACTGCTGCACTCTCTCCATCGCGCTGCGTTAATCCCACTGCTGCACTCTCTCCATCATGCTGCGTTAATCCCACTGTTGCTCTCTCTCCATCCCGCTGTGTTAATCCCACTGCTGCACTCTCTCCATCGCGCTGTGTTAATCCCACTGCTGCACTCACTCCATCGCTCTGTGTTTATCCCACTGCTGCACTCTCTCCATCGCGCTGCGTTAATCCCACTGCTGCACTCTCTCCATCGCGCTGCGTTAACCCCACTGCTGCACTCTCTCCATCGCGCTGTGTTAACCCCACTGCTGCACTCTCTCCATCGCGCTGCGTTAACCCCACAGCTGCACTCTCTCCATCGCGCTGCGTTAACCCCACTGCTGCACTCTCTCCATCGCGCTGTGTTAATCCCACTGCTGCACTCTCTCCATCGCGCTGTGTTAATCCCACTGCTGCACTCTCTCCATCGTGCTGTGTTAATCCCACTGCTGCACTCTCTCCATCGCGCTGTGTGAATCCCACTGCTGCACTCTCTCCATCGCGCTGTGTTACTCCCACTGCTGCTCTCTCTCCATCCCGCTGTGTTAATCCCACTTTTGCTCTCTCTCCATCGCGCTGTGTTAATCCCACTGCTGCACTCGCTCCATCGTGCTGTGTTAATCCCACTGCTGCTCTCTCTCCATCCTGCTGTGTTAATCCCACTGCTGCACTCTCTCCATCGCACTGCGTTAACCCCACTGCTGCACTCTCACCATCGCGCTGTGTTAATCCCACTGCTGCGCTCTCTCCATCGCGCTGTGTTAATCCCACTGCTGCGCTCTCTCCATCGCGCTGTGTTAATCCCACTGCTGCTCTCTCTCCATCGCGCCGTGTTAACCCCACTGCTGCACTCTCTCCATCGCGCTGTGTTAATCCCACTGTTGCCCTCTCTCCATCGCGCTGTGTTAATCCCACTGCTGCACTCTCTCCATCACGCTGTGTTAATCCCACTGCTGCACTCTCTCCATCGCGCTGTGTTAATCCCACTGCTGCACTCTCTCCATCGTGCTGTGTTAATCCCACTGCTGCATTCTCTCCATCGCGCTGTGTTAATCCCACTGCTGCACTCTCTCCATCGTGCTGTGTTAATCCCACTGTTGCTTTCTCTGCATCGCACTGTGTTAATCCCACTGCTGCACTCTCTCCATCGCGGTGTTAATCCCACTGCTGCACTCTCTCCATCGCGGTGTTAATCCCACTGCTGCACTATCTCCATCGCGCTGTGTTAATACCACTGCTGCACTCTCTCCATCCCGCTGTGTTAATCCCACTGCTGCACTCTCTCCATCGCGGTGTTAATCCCACTGCTGCACTATCTCCATCGCGCTGTGTTAATACCACTGCTGCACTCTCTCCATCCCGCTGTGTTAATCCCACTGTTGCACTCTCTCCATTGCGCTGTGTGAATCCCACTGTTGCTCCCTCTCCATCGCACTGTGTTAATCCCACTGCTGCACTCTCTCCATCGCGCTGTGTTAATCCCATTGCTGCACTCTCTCCATCGCGCTGTGTTAACTCCTCTGTTGCTCTCTCTCCATCGCGCTGTGTTAATCCCACTGCTGCACTCTCTCCATCGCGCTGTGTTAATCCCACTGCTGCACTCTCTCCATCGCGCTGTGTTAATCCCACTGCTGCGCTCTCTCCATCGCGCTGTGTTAATCCCACTGCTGCGCTCTCTCCATCGCGCTGTGTTAATCCCACTGTTGCTCTCTCTCCATCGCGCTGTGTTAATCCCACTGTTGCACTCTCTCCATCGCGCTGTGTTAATCCCACTGCTGCACTCTCTCCATAGCGCTGTGTTAATCCCACTGATGCACTCTCTCCATCGCGCTGTGTTAATCCCACTGCTGAACTCTCTCCATCGCGCTGTGTTAACCCCACTGCTGCACTCTCTCCATCGCGCTGTGTTAATCCAACTGCTGGACTCTCTCCATCGCGCTGTGTTAACCCCACTGCTGCGCTCTCTCCATCGCGATGTGTAACTCCCACTGCTGCACTCTCTCCATCGCGCTGTGTTAATTCCACTGCTGCACTCTCTCCATCGCGCTGTGTTAATCCCACTGCTGCACTCTCTCCATCGCGCTGTGTTAATCCCACTGCTGCATTCTCTCCATCGCGCTGTGTTAATCCCACTGCTGCACTCTCTCCATCGCGCTGTGTTAATCCCACTGCTGCACTCTCCATTGCACTGTGTTAATCCCACTGCTGCACTCTCTCCATCCCGCTGTGTTAACCCCACTGCTGCACTCTCTCCATCGCGCCGTGTTAATCCCACTGCTGCACTCTCTCCATCGCGCTGTGTTAATCCCACTGCTGCTCTCTCTCCATCCCGCTGTGTTAATCCCACTGCTGCACTCTCTCCATCGCGCCGTGTTAATCCCACTGCTGCACTCTCTCCATCGCGCTGTGTTAATCCCACTGCTGCACTCTCTCTATCGCGCTGCGTTCATCCCACTGCTGCACTCTCTCCATCATGCTGCGTTAATCCCACTGTTGCTCTCTCTGCATCCCGCTGTGTTAATCCCACTGCTGCACTCTCTCCATCGCGCTGTGTTAATCCCACTGCTGCACTCTCTCCATCGCTCTGTGTTTATCCCACTGCTGCACTCTCTCCATCGTGCTGCGTTAATCCCACTGCTGCACTCTCTCCATCGCGCTGCGTTAACCCCACTGCTGCACTCTCTCCATCGCGCTGTGTTAACCCCACTGCTGCACTCTCTCCATCGCGCTGTGTTAATCCCACTGCTGTACTCTCTCCATCGCGCTGCGTTAACCCCACTGCTGCACTCTCTCCATCGCGCTGCGTTAACCCCACTGCTGCACTCTCTCCATCGCGCTGTGTTAATCCCACTGCTGCACTCTCTCCATTGCGCTGTGTTAACCCCACTGCTGCACTCTCTCCATCGCGCTGTGTTTATCCCACTGCTGCACTCTCTCCATCGCGCTGTGTTTATCCCACTGCTGCACTCTCTCCATCGCGCTGCGTTAACCCCACTGTTGCACACTCTCCATCGCGCTGTGTTAATCCCACTGCTGCACTCTCTCCATCGCACGGTGTTAATCCCACTGCTGCACTCTCTCCATCGCGCTGCGTTAATCCCACTGCTGCACTCTCTCCATCGTGCTGTGTTAACCCCACTGTTGCTCTCTCTCCATCGCACGGTGTTAATCCCACTGCTGCACACTCTCCATCCTGCTGTGTTAATCCCACTGCTGCACTCTCTCCATCGCGCCGTGTTAATCCCACTGCTGCACTCTCTCCATCGCGTTGTGTTAATCCCAGTGCTGCACTCTCTCCATCGCGCTGTGTTAACCCCACTGCTGCACTCTCTCCATCGCGCTTTGTTAATCCCACTGCTGCACTCTCTCCATCGCGCTGTGTTAATCCCACTGCTGCTCTCTCTCCATCCCGCTGTGTTAATCCCACTGCTGCACTCTCTCCATCGCGCCGTGTTAATCCCACTGCTGCACTCTCTCCATCGCGCTGTGTTAATCCCACTGCTGCACTCTCTCTATCGCGCTGCGTTAATCCCACTGCTGCACTCTCTCCATCATGCTGCGTTAATCCCACTGTTGCTCTCTCTGCATCCCGCTGTGTTAATCCCACTGCTCCACTCTCTCCATCGCGCTGTGTTAATCCCACTGCTGCACTCTCTCCATCGCTCTGTGTTTATCCCACTGCTGCACTCTCTCCATCGTGCTGCGTTAATCCCACTGCTGCACTCTCTCCATCGCGCTGCGTTAACCCCACTGCTGCACTCTCTCCATCGCGCTGTGTTAACCCCACTGCTGCACTCTCTCCATCGCGCTGTGTTAATCCCACTGCTGTACTCTCTCCATCGCGCTGCGTTAACCCCACTGCTGCACTCTCTCCATCACGCTGCGTTAACCCCACTGCTGCACTCTCTCCATCGCGCTGTGTTAATCCCACTGCTGCACTCTCTCCATTGCGCTGTGTTAACCCCACTGCTGCACTCTCTCCATCGCGCTGTGTTTATCCCACTGCTGCACTCTCTCCATCGCGCTGTGTTTATCCCACTGCTGCACTCTCTCCATCGCGCTGCGTTAACCCCACTGTTGCACACTCTCCATCGCGCTGTGTTAATCCCACTGCTGCACTCTCTCCATCGCGCTGTGTTAATCCCACTGCTGCACTCTCTCCATCGTGCTGTGTTAATCCCACTGCTGCACTTTCTCCATCGCGCTGTGTTAATCCCACTGCTGCACTCTCTCCATCGCGCTGTGTTAATCCCACTGCTGCACTCTCTCCATCGCGCTGTGTTAATCCCAGTGCTGCACTCTCTCCATCGCGCTGCGTTAATCCCACTGCTGCACTCTCTCCATCGCGCTGTGTTAACCCCACTGTTGCTCTCTCTCCATCGCACGGTGTTAATCCCACTGCTGCACACTCTCCATCGCGCTGTGTTATTCCCACTGCTGCACTCTCTCCATCGCGCTGTGTTAATCCCACTGTTGCTCTCTCTCCATCGCGCCGTGTTAATCCCACTGTTGCCCTCTCTCCATTGCGCTGTGTTAACCCCACTGCTGCGCTCTCGCCATTGCGCTGTGTTAATCCCACTGCTGCACTCTCTCCATCGTGCTGTGTTAATCCCACTGTTGCTCTCTCTCCATCGCGCCGTGTTAATCCCACTGTTGCCCTCTCTCCAGTGCGTTGTGTTAACCCCACTGCTGCACTCTCGCCATTGCGCTGTGTTAACCCCACTGCTGCACTCTCTCCATCGCGCTGTGTTAATCCCACTGCTGCACTCTCTCCATCGCGCTGTGTTAATCCCACTGCTGCACTCTCTCCATCGCGCTGTGTTAATCCCACTGCTGCATTCTCTCCATCGCGCCGTGTTAATCCCACTGTTGCCCTCTCTCCATCGCGCTGTGTTAATCCCACTGCTGCACTCTCTCCATCGCGCTGTGTTAATCCCACTGCTGCACTCTCTCTATCGCGCTGTGTTAATCCCACTGCTGCACTCTCTCCATCGCGCCGTGTTAATCCCACTGTTGCCCTCTCTCCATCGCGCCGTGTTAATCCCACTGCTGCACTCTCTCCATCGCGCTGTGTTAATCCCACTGCTGCACTCTCTCCATCGCGCTGTGTTAATCCCACTGCTGCATTCTCTCCATCGCGACGTGTTAATCCCACTGTTGCCCTCTCTCCATCGCGCCGTGTTAATCCCACTGCTGCACTCTCTCCATCGCGCTGTGTTAATCCCACTGCTGCACTCTCTCCATCGCGCTGTGTTAATCCCACTGGTGCAATCTCTCCATCGCGCTGTGTTAATCCCACTGGTGCAATCTCTCCATCCCGCTGTGTTAATCCCACTGCTGCATTCTCTCCATCGCGCCGTGTTAATCCCACTGTTGCCCTCTCTATATTGCGCTGTGTTAATCCCACTGCTGCACTCTCTCCATCGCGCTGTGTTAATCCCACTGCTGCACTCTCTCCATCGCGCTGTGTTAATCCCACTGCTGCAATCTCTCCATCGCGCTGTGTTAATCCCACTGTTGCTCTCTCTCCATCGCGCTGTGTTAATCCCACTGCTGCACTCTCTCCATCGCGCTGTGTTAATCCCACTGCTGCACTCTCTCCATCGCGCTGTGTTAATCCCACTGCTGCACTCTCTCCATCGCGCTGTGTTAATCCCACTGTTGCTCTCTCTCCATCGCGCTGTGTTAATCCCACTGCTGCACTCTCTCCATCGCGCTGCGTTAATCCCACTGCTGCACTCTCTCCATCGCGCTGTGTTAATCCCACTGCTGCTCTCTCTCCATCCCGCTGTGTTAATCCCACTGCTGCACTCTCTCCATCGTGCCGTGTTAATCCCACTGCTGCACTCTCTCCATCGCGCTGTGTTCATCCCACTGCTGCACTCTCTCCATCGCGCTGTGTTAACCTCACTGCTGCACTCTCTCCATCGCGCTTTGTTAATCCCACTGCTGCACTCTCTCCATCGCGCTGTGTTAATCCCACTGCTGCTCTCTCTCCACCCCGCTGTGTTAATCCCACTGCTGCACTCTCTCCATCGCGCCGTGTTAATCCCACTGCTGCACTCTCTCCATCGCGCTGTGTTAATCCCACTGCTGCACTCTCTCCATCGCGCTGCGTTAATCCCACTGCTGCACTCTCTCCATCATGCTGCGTTAATCCCACTGTTGCTCTCTCTCCATCCCGCTGTGTTAATCCCACTGCTGCACTCTCTCCATCGCGCTGTGTTAATCCCACTGCTGCACTCACTCCATCGCTCTGTGTTTATCCCACTGCTGCACTCTCTCCATCGCGCTGCGTTAATCCCACTGCTGCACTCTCTCCATCGCGCTGCGTTAACCCCACTGCTGCACTCTCTCCATCGCGCTGTGTTAACCCCACTGCTGCACTCTCTCCATCGCGCTGCGTTAACCCCACAGCTGCACTCTCTCCATCGCGCTGCGTTAACCCCACTGCTGCACTCTCTCCATCGCGCTGTGTTAATCCCACTGCTGCACTCTCTCCATCGCGCTGCGTTAACCCCACTGTTGCGCACTCTCCATCGCGCTGTGTTAATCCCACTGTTGCACTCTCTCCATCGCACGGTGTTAATCCCACTGTTGCCCTCTCTCCATCGCGCTGTGTTAATCCCACTGCTGCACTCTCTCCATCGCGCTGTGTTAATCCCACTGCTGCACTCTCTCCATCGCGCTGTGTTAATCCCACTGCTGCACTCTCTCCATCGTGCTGTGTTAATCCCACTGCTGCTCTCTCTCCATCGCGCTGTGTGAATCCCACTGCTGCACTCTCTCCATCGCGCTGTGTTACTCCCACTGCTGCTCTCTCTCCATCCCACTGTGTTAATCCCACTTTTGCTCTCTCTGCATCGCGCTGTGTTAATCCCACTGCTGCACTCGCTCCATCGTGCTGTGTTAATCCCACTGCTGCTCTCTCTCCATCCTGCTGTGTTAATCCCACTGCTGCACTCTCTCCATCGCGCTGCGTTAACCCCACTGCTGCACTCTCACCATCGCGCTGTGTTAATCCCACTGCTGCGCTCTCTCCATCGCGCTGTGTTAATCCCACTGCTGCGCTCTCTCCATCGCGCTGTGTTAATCCCACTGCTGCTCTCTCTCCATCGCGCCGTGTTAACCCCACTGCTGCACTCTCTCCATCGCGCTGTGTTAATCCCACTGTTGCCCTCTCTCCATCGCGCTGTGTTAATCCCACTGCTGCACTCTCTCCATCACGCTGTGTTAATCCCACTGCTGCACTCTCTCCATCGCGCTGTGTTAATCCCACTGCTGCACTCTCTCCATCGTGCTGTGTTAATCCCACTGCTGCATTCTCTCCATCGCGCTGTGTTAATCCCACTGCTGCACTCTCTCCATCGTGCTGTGTTAATCCCACTGTTGCTTTCTCTGCATCGCACTGTGTTAATCCCACTGCTGCACTCTCTCCATCGCGGTGTTAATCCCACTGCTGCACTCTCTCCATCGCGGTGTTAATCCCACTGCTGCACTCTCTCCATCCCGCTGTGTTAATCCCACTGTTGCACTCTCTCCATCGCGCTGTGTGAATCCCACTGTTGCTCTCTCTCCATCGCGCTGTGTTAATCCCACTGCTGCACTCTCTCCATCGCACTGTGTTAATCCCACTGCTGCACTCTCTCCATCGCGGTGTTAATCCCACTGCTGCACTCTCTCCATCGCGCTGTGTTAATACCACTGCTGCACTCTCTCCATCCCGCTGTGTTAATCCCACTGTTGCACTCTCTCCATTGCGCTGTGTGAATCCCACTGTTGCTCCCTCTCCATCGCACTGTGTTAATCCCACTGCTGCACTCTCTCCATCGCGCTGTGTTAATCCCACTGCTGCACTCTCTCCATCGCGCTGTGTTAACTCCTCTGTTGCTCTCTCTCCATCGCGCTGTGTTAATCCCACTGCTGCACTCTCTCCATCGCGCTGTGTTAATCCCACTGCTGCACTCTCTCCATCCCGCTGTGTTAATCCCACTGCTGCGCTCTCTCCATCGCGCTGTGTTAATCCCACTGCTGCGCTCTCTCCATCGCGCTGTGTTAATCCCACTGTTGCTCTCTCTCCATCGCGCTGTGTTAATCCCACTGTTGCACTCTCTCCATCGCGCTGTGTTAATCCCACTGCTGCACTCTCTCCATCGCGCTGTGTTAATCCCACTGATGCACTCTCTCCATCGCGCTGTGTTAATCCCACTGCTGCACTCTCTCCATCGCGCTGTGTTAACCCCACTGCTGCACTCTCTCCATCGCGCTGTGTTAATCCCACTGCTGGACTCTCTCCATCGCGCTGTGTTAACCCCACTGCTGCGCTCTCTCCATCGCGATGTGTAACTCCCACTGCTGCACTCTCTCCATCGCGCTGTGTTAATTCCACTGCTGCACTCTCTCCATCGCGCTGTGTTAATCCCACTGCTGCACTCTCTCCATCGCGCTGTGTTAATCCCACTGCTGCATTCTCTCCATCGCGCTGTGTTAATCCCACTGCTGCACTCTCTCCATCGCGCTGTGTTAATCCCACTGCTGCACTCTCCATTGCACTGTGTTAATCCCACTGCTGCACTCTCTCCATCCCGCTGTGTTAACACCACTGCTGCACTCTCTCCATCGCGCCGTGTTAATCCCACTGCTGCACTCTCTCCATCGCGCTGTGTTAATCCCACTGCTGCACCCTCTCCATCCCACTGTGTTAATCCCACTGCTGCACTCTCTCCATCGCGCTGTGTTAATCCCACTGCTGCACTCTCTCCATCGCGCGATGTTAATCCCACTGCTGCATTCTCTCCATCGCGCTGTGTTAATCCCACTGCTGCACTCTCCATTGCACTGTGTTAATCCCACTGCTGCACTCTCTCCAACCCGCTGTGTTAACCCCACTGCTGCACTCTCTCCATCGCGCCGTGTTAATCCCACTGCTGCACTCTCTCCATCGCGCTGTGTTAATCCCACTGTAGCTCTCTCTCCATCGCGCTGTGTTAATCCCACTGCTGCACTCTCTCCATCGCGCTGTGTTAATCCCACTGCTGCTCTCTCTCCATCCTGCTGTGTTAATCCCACTGCTGCACTCTCTCCATCGCGCCGTGTTAATCCCACTGCTGCTCTCTCTCCATCCCGCTGTGTTAATCCCACTGCTGCACTCTCTCCATCGCGCCGTGTTAATCCCACTGCTGCACTCTCTCCATCGCGCTGTGTTAATCCCACTGCTGCACTCTCTCTATCGCGCTGCGTTAATCCCACTGCTGCACTCTCTCCATCATGCTGCGTTAATCCCACTGTTGCTCTCTCTGCATCCCGCTGTGTTAATCCCACTGCTGCACTCTCTCCATCGCGCTGTGTTAATCCCACTGCTGCACTCTCTCCATCGCTCTGTGTTTATCCCACTGCTGCACTCTCTCCATCGTGCTGCGTTAATCCCACTGCTGCACTCTCTCCATCGCGCTGCGTTAACCCCACTGCTGCACTCTCTCCATCGCGCTGTGTTAACCCCACTGCTGCGCTCTCTCCATCGCGCTGTGTTAATCCCACTGCTGTACTCTCTCCATCGCGCTGCGTTAACCCCACTGCTGCACTCTCTCCATCGCGCTGCATTAACCCCACTGCTGCACTCTCTCCATCGCGCTGTGTTAATCCCACTGCTGCACTCTCTCCATTGCGCTGTGTTAACCCCACTGCTGCACTCTCTCCATCGCGCTGTGTTTATCCCACTGCTGCACTCTCTCCATCGCGCTGTGTTTATCCCACTGCTGCACTCTCTCCATCACGCTGCGTTAACCCCACTGTTGCACACTCTCCATCGCGCTGTGTTAATCCCACTGTTGCACTCTCTCCATCGCATGGTGTTAATCCCACTGCTGCACTCTCTCCATCGCGCTGCGTTAATCCCACTGCTGCACTCTCTCCATCGTGCTGTGTTAACCCCACTGTTGCTCTCTCTCCATCGCACGGTGTTAATCCCACTGCTGCACACTCTCCATCGTGCTGTGTTAATCCCACTGCTGCACTCTCTCCATCGCACGGTGTTAATCCCACTACTGCACTCTCTCCATCGCGCTGCGTTAATCCCACTGCTGCACTCTCTCCATCGTGCTGTGTTAACCCCACTGTTGCTCTCTCTCCATCGCACGGTGTTAATCCCACTGCTGCACTCTCTCCATCGCGCTGTGTTAATCCCACTGCTGCTCTCTCTCCATCGCGCCGTGTTAATCCCACTGCTGCACTCTCTCCATCGCGCCGTGTTAATCCCACTGTTGCCCTCTCTCCATTGCGCTGTGTTAACCCCACTGCTGCGCTCTCGCCATTGCGCTGTGTTAATCCCACTGCTGCACTCTCTCCATCGCGCCGTGTTAATCCCACTGTTGCCCTCTCTCCATTGCGCTGTGTTAACCCCACTGCTGCGCTCTCGCCATTGCGCTGTGTTAATCCCACTGCTGCACTCTCTCCATCGTGCTGTGTTAATCCCACTGTTGCTCTCTCTCCATCGCGCCGTGTTAATCCCACTGTTGCCCTCTCTCCATCCCGCTGTGTTAATCCCACTGCTGCACTCTCTCCATCGCGCTGTGTTAATCCCACTGTTGCTCTCTCTCCATTGCGTTGTGTTAACCCCACTGCTGCACTCTCTCCATCGCGCTGTGTTAATCCCACTGCTGCACTCTCTCCATCGCGCTGTGTTAATCCCACTGTTGCTCTCTCTCCATCCCGCTGTGTTAATCCCACTGCTGCACTCTCTCCATCGTGCTCTGTTAATCCCACTGTTGCTCTCTCTCCATCGCGCCGTGTTAATCCCACTGTTGCACTCTCTCCATCGCGCTGTGTTAATCCCACTGCTGCACTCTCTCCATCGCGCCGTGTTAATCCCACTGCTGCGCTCTCGCCATTGCGCTGTGTTAATCCCACTGTTGCTCTCTCTCCATCGCGCTGTGTTAATCCCACTGCTGCACTCTCTCCATCGCGCCGTGTTAATCCCACTGCTGCGCTCTCGCCATTGCGCTGTGTTAATCCCACTGCTGCACTCTCTCCATTGCGCTGTGTTAATCCCACTGCTGCGCTCTCGCCATTGCGCTGTGTTAATCCCACTGCTGCACTCTCTCCATCGCGCTGTGTTAATCCCACTGCTGCGCTCTCGCCATTGCGTTGTGTTAACCCCACTGCTGCACTCTCTCCATCGCGCTGTGTTAACCCCACTGCTGCACTCTCTCCATCGCGCTGTGTTAATCCCACTGTTGCTCTCTCTCCATCGCGCCGTGTTAATCCCTCTGTTGACCTCTCTCCATTGCGCTGTGTTAATCCCACTGCTGCGCTCTCGCCATTGCGCTGTGTTAATCCCACTGCTGCACTCTCTCCATCGCGCTGTGTTAACCCCACTGTTGCCCTCTCTCCATCGCGCTGTGTTAATCCCACTGTTGCACTGTCACCATCGCGCTGTGTTAACCCCACTGCTGCACTCTCTCCATCGCGCTGTGTTAATCCCACTGCTGCACTCTCTCCATCGCGCTGTGTTAATCCCACTGCTGCACTCTCTCCATCGCTTTGTGTTAATCCCACTGCTGCACTCTCTCCATCGCGCTGTGTTAATCCCACTGTTGCTCTCTCTCCATCCCGTTGTGTTAATCCCACTGCTGCATTCTCTCCATCGCGCCGTGTTAATCCCACTGTTGCCCTCTCTCCATTGCGCTGTGTTAATCCCACTGCTGCACTCTCTCCATCGCGCCGTGTTAATCCCACTGTTGCACTCTCTCCATTCCGCTGCGTTAATCCCACTGCTGCACTCTCTCCATCGCGCTGTGTTAATCCCACTGTTGCTCTCTCTCCATCCCGTTGTGTTAATCCCACTGCTGCACTCTCTCCATCGCGCCCTGTTAATCCCACTGCTTCATTCTCTCCATCGCGCCGTGTTAATCCCACTGTTGCCCTCTCTCCATCCCGCTGTGTTAATCCCACTGCTGCACTCTCTCCATTGCGCTGTGTTAATCCCACTGCTGCACTCTCTCCATCGCGCTGTGTTAATCCCACTGCTGCAATCTCTCCATCGCGCTGTGTTAATCCCACTGTTGCTCTCTCTCCATCCCGCTGTGTTAATCCCACTGCTGCACTCTCTCCATCGCGCTGTGTTAATCCCACTGCTGCACTCTCTCCATCGCGCTGTGTTAATCCCACTGCTGCACTCTCTCCATCGCGCTGTGTTAATCCCACTGTTGCTCTCTCTCCATCGCGCTGTGTTAATCCCACTGCTGCACTCTCTCCATCGTGCCGTGTTAATCCCAATGCTGCACTCTCTCCATCGCGCTGTGTTAATCCCACTGCTGCACTCTCTCCATCGCGCTGTGTTAACCTCACTGCTGCACTCTCTCCATCGCGCTTTGTTAATCCCACTGCTGCACTCTCTCCATCGCGCTGTGTTAATCCCACTGCTGCTCTCTCTCCATCCCGCTGTGTTAATCCCACTGCTGCACTCTCTCCATCGCGCCGTGTTAATCCCACTGCTGCACTCTCTCCATCGCGCTGTGTTAATCCCACTGCTGCACTCTCTCCATCGCGCTGCGTTAATCCCTCTGCTGCACTCTCTCCATCATGCTGCGTTAATCCCACTGTTGCTCTCTCTCCATCCCGCTGTGTTAATCCCACTGCTGCACTCTCTCCATCGCGCTGTGTTAATCCCACTGCTGCACTCACTCCATCGCTCTGTGTTTATCCCACTGCTGCACTCTCTCCATCGCGCTGCGTTAATCCCACTGCTGCACTCACTCCATCGCTCTGTGTTTATCCCACTGCTGCACTCTCTCCATCGCGCTGCGTTAATCCCACTGCTGCGCTCTCGCCATTGCGCTGTGTTAATCCCACTGCTGCACTCTCTCCATCGTGCTGTGTTAATCCCACTGTTGCTCTCTCTCCATCGCGCCGTGTTAATCCCACTGTTGCCCTCTCTCCATTGCGTTGTGTTAACCCCACTGCTGCACTCTCTCCATCGCGCTGTGTTAATCCCACTGCTGCACTCTCTCCATTGCGCTGTGTTAATCCCACTGCTGCGCTCTCGCCATTGCGCTGTGTTAATCCCACTGTTGCCCTCTCTCCATCGCGCCGTGTTAATCCCACTGCTGCACTCTCTCCATCGCGCTGTGTTAATCCCACTGCTGCACTCTCTCCATCGCGCTGTGTTAATCCCACTGCTGCGCTCTCTCCATCATGCTGTGTTAATCCCACTGCTGCGCTCTCGCCATTGCGCTGTGTTAATCCCACTGTTTCCCTCTCTATATTGCGCTGTGTTAACCCCACTGCTGCACTCTCTCCATCGCGCTGTGTTAATCCCAGTGCTGCACTCTCTCCATCGCGCTGTGTTAATCCCACTGCTGCACTCTCTCCATCGCGCTGTGTTAATCCCACTGCTGCACTCTCTCCATCGCTTTGTGTTAATCCCACTGCTGCACTCTCTCCATCGCGCTGTGTTAATCCCACTGTTGCTCTCTCTCCATCCCGTTGTGTTAATCCCACTGCTGCATTCTCTCCATCGCGCCGTGTTAATCCCACTGTTGCCCTCTCTCCATTGCGCTGTGTTAATCCCACTGCTGCACTCTCTCCATCGCGCTGTGTTAATCCCACTGCTGCACTCTCTCCATCGCGCCGTGTTAATCCCACTGCTGCATTCTCTCCATCGCGCCGTGTTAATCCCACTGTTGCCCTCTCTCCATCGCGCTGTGTTAATCCCACTGCTGCACTCTCTCCATCGCGCCGTGTTAATCCCACTGCTGCATTCTCTCCATCGCGCCGTGTTAATCCCACTGTTGCCCTCTCTCCATCGCGCTGTGTTAATCCCACTGCTGCACTCTCTCCATCGCGCTGTGTTAATCCCACTGCTGCTCTCTCTCCATCGCGCTGTGTTAATCCCACTGCTGCACTCTCTCCATCGCGCTGTGTTAATCCCACTGCTGCAATCTCTCCATCGCGCTGTGTTAATCCCACTGTTGCTCTCTCTCCATCCCGCTGTGTTAATCCCACTGCTGCACTCTCTCCATCGCGCTGTGTTAATCCCACTGCTGCACTCTCTCCATCGCGCTGTGTTAATCCCACTGCTGCTCTCTCTCCATCGCGCTGTGTTAATCCCACTGTTGCTCACTCTCCATCGCGCTGTGTTAATCCCACTGCTGCACTCTCTCCATCGTGCCGTGTTAATCCCAATGCTGCACTCTCTCCATCGCGCTGTGTTAATCCCACTGCTGCACTCTCTCCATCGCGCTGTGTTAACCTCACTGCTGCACTCTCTCCATCGCGCTTTGTTAATCCCACTGCTGCACTCTCTCCATCGCGCTGTGTTAATCCCACTGCTGCTCTCTCTCCATCCCGCTGTGTTAATCCCACTGCTGCACTCTCTCCATCGCGCCGTGTTAATCCCACTGCTGCACTCTCTCCATCGCGCTGTGTTAATCCCACTGCTGCACTCTCTCCATCGCGCTGCGTTAATCCCTCTGCTGCACTCTCTCCATCATGCTGCGTTAATCCCACTGTTGCTCTCTCTCCATCCCGCTGTGTTAATCCCACTGCTGCACTCTCTCCATCGCGCTGTGTTAATCCCACTGCTGCACTCACTCCATCGCTCTGTGTTTATCCCACTGCTGCACTCTCTCCATCGCGCTGCGTTAATCCCACTGCTGCACTCTCTCCATCGCGCTGCGTTAACCCCACTGCTGCACTCTCTCCATCGCGCTGTGTTAACCCCACTGCTGCACTCTCTCCATCGCGCTGCGTTAACCCCACAGCTGCACTCTCTCCATCGCGCTGCGTTAACCCCACTGCTGCACTCTCTCCATCGCGCTGTGTTAATCCCACTGCTGCACTCTCTCCATCGCGCTGCGTTAACCCCACTGTTGCACACTCTCCATCGCGCTGTGTTAATCCCACTGTTGCACTCTCTCCATCGCATGGTGTTAATCCCACTGTTGCCCTCTCTCCATCGCGCTGTGTTAATCCCACTGCTGCACTCTCTCCATCGCGCTGTGTTAATCCCACTGCTGCACTCTCTCCATCGCGCTGTGTTAATCCCACTGCTGCACTCTCTCCATCGTGCTGTGTTAATCCCACTGCTGCACTCTCTCCATCGCGCTGTGTGAATCCCACTGCTGCACTCTCTCCATCGCGCTGTGTTACTCCCACTGCTGCTCTCTCTCCATCCCGCTGTGTTAATCCCACTTTTGCTCTCTCTCCATCGCGCTGTGTTAATCCCACTGCTGCACTCGCTCCATCGTGCTGTGTTAACCCCACTGCTGCTCTCTCTCCATCCTGCTGTGTTAATCCCACTGCTGCACTCTCTCCATCGCGCTGCGTTAACCCCACTGCTGCACTCTCACCATCGCGCTGTGTTAATCCCACTGCTGCGCTCTCTCCATCACGCTGTGTTAATCCCACTGATGCGCTCTCACCATCGCGCTGTGTTAATCCCACTGTTGCTCTCTCTCCATCGCGCTGTGTTAATCCCACTGTTGCTCTCTCTCCATCGCGCTGTGTTAATCCCACTGCTGCACTCTCTCCATCGCGCTGCGTTACCCCCACTGCTGCACTCTCACCATCGCGCTGTGTTAATCCCACTGCTGCGCTCTCTCCATCGCGCTGTGTTAATCCCACTGCTGCGCTCTCTCCATCGCGCTGTGTTAATCCCACCGTTGCTCTCTCTCCATCGCGCTGTGTTAATCCCACTGTTGCTCTCTCTCCATCGCGCTGTGTTAATCCCACTGCTGCTCTCTCTCCATCGCGCTGTGTTAATCCCACTGCTGCACTCACTCCATCGCTCTGTGTTAATCCCACTGCTGCTCTCTCTCCATCGCGCTGTGTTAATCCCACTGCTGTACTCTCTCCATTGCGCTGTGTTAACTCCACTGCTGCACTCTCTCCATCGCACTGTGTTAATCCCACTGCTGCACTCTCTCCATCGCGCTGTGTTAATCCCACTGCTGCACTCTCACCATCGCGCTGTGTTAATCCCACTGCTGCACTCGCTCCATCCCGCTGTGTTAATCCCACTGCTGCTCTCTCTCCATGCCGCTGTGTTAATCCCACTGCTGCACTCTCTCCATCGCGCTGTGTTAATCCCACTGCTGCACTCTCTCCATCCCGCTGTGTTAATCCCACTGCTGCACTCTCTCCATCGCGCTGTGTTAATCCCAGTGCTGTACTCTCTCCATCGCGCTGTGGTAACCCCACTGCTGCACTCTCTCCATCGCGCTGTGTTAATCCCACTGCTGCACTCTCTCCATCGCGCTGTGTTAATCCCACTGCTGCACTCTCTCCATCGCGCTGTGTTAATCCCACTGCTGCACTCTCTCCATCCCGCTGTGTTAATCCCACTGCTGCTCTCTCTCCATCCCGCTGTGTTAATCCCACTGCTGCACTCTCTCCATCGCGCTGTGTTAATCCCACTGCTGCACTCTCTCCATCCCGCTGTGTTAAACCCACTGCTGCACTCTCTCCATCGCGCTGTGGTAATCCCACTGCTGTACTCTCTCCATCGCGCTGTGTTAATCCCACTGCTGCACTCTCTCCATCGCGCTGTGTTAATCCCACTGCTGCACTCTCTCCATCGCGCTGTGTTAATCCCACTGCTGCCCTCTCTCCATCGCGCTGTGTTAATCCCACTGCTGTACTCTCTCCATCGCTCTGTGTTGATCCCACTGCTGCACTCTCTCCATCGCGCTGTGAGAATCCCACTGCGGCACTCTCTCCATCGCGCTGTGTTAACCCCACTGCTGCACTCTCTCCATCGTGCTGTGTTAATCCCACTGCTGCACTCGCTCCATCGTGCTGTGTTAAACCCACTGCTGCACTCTCTACATTGTGCTGCGTTAACCCCACTGCTGCACTCTCTCCATCGCGCTGCGTTAACCCCACTGCTGCACTCTCTCCATCGTGCTGTGTTAATCCCACTATTGCTCTCTCTCCATCGCGCTGTGTTAATCCCACTGCTGCACTCACTCCATCACACGGTGTTAATCCCACTGCTGCACTCTCTCCATCGCGCTGCGTTAATCCCACTGTTGCTCTCTCTCCATCCCGCTGTCTTAATTCCACTGCTGCACTCTCTCCATCGCGCTGTGTTAATCCCACTGCTGCACTCTCTCCATCCCGCTGTGTTAATCCCACTGCTGCTCTCTCTCCATCCCGCTGTGTTAATCCCACTGCTGCACTCTCTCCATCGCGCTGTGTTAATCCCACTGCTGCACTCTCTCCATCCCGCTGTGTTAATCCCACTGCTGCACTCTCTCCATCGCGCTGTGTTAATCCCACTGCTGTACTCTCTCCATCGCGCTGTGTTAACCCCACTGCTGCAGTCTCTCCATCGCGCTGTGTTAATCCCACTGCTGCACTCTCTCCATCGCGCTGTGTTAATCCCACTGCTGCCCTCTCTCCATCGCGCTGTGTTAATCCCACTGCTGCACTCTCTCCATCCCGCTGTGTTAATCCCACTGCTGCTCTCTCTCCATCCCGCTGTGTTAATCCCACTGCTGCACTCTCTCCATCGCGCTGTGTTAATCCCACTGCTGCACTCTCTCCATCCCGCTGTGTTAATCCCACTGCTGCACTCTCTCCATCGCGCTGTGTTAATCCCACTGCTGTACTCTCTCCATCGCGCTGTGTTAACCCCACTGCTGCACTCTCTCCATCGCGCTGTGTTAATCCCACTGCTGCACTCTCTCCATCGCGCTGTGTTAATCCCACTGCTGCCCTCTCTCCATCGCGCTGTGTTAATCCCACTGCTGTACTCTCTCCATCGCTCTGTGTTGATCCCACTGATGCACTCTCTCCATCGCGCTGTGTTAATCCCACTGCTGCACTCTCTCCATCGCGCTGTGTTAACCCCACTGCTGCACTCTCTCCATCGTGCTGTGTTAATCCCACTGCTGCACTCGCTCCATCGTGCTGTGTTAAACCCACTGCTGCACTCTCTACATGGCGCTGCGTTAACCCCACTGCTGCACTCTCTCCATCGCGCTGCGTTAACCCCACTGCTGCACTCTCTCCATCGTGCTGTGTTAATCCCACTATTGCTCTCTCTCCATCGCGCTGTGTTAATCCCACTGCTGCACTCTCTCCATCACACGGTGTTAATCCCACTGCTGCACTCTCTCCATCGCGCTGCGTTAATCCCACTGTTGCTGTCTCTCCATCCCGCTGTGTTAATCCCACTGCTGCTCTCTCTCCATCCCGCTGTGTTAATCCTACTGCTGCACTCTCTCCATCGCGCTGCGTTAATCCCACTGTTGCTCTCTCTCCATCCCGCTGTGTTAATTCCACTGCTGCACTCTCTCCATCGCGCTGTGTTAACCCCACTGCTGCACTCTCACCATCGCGCTGTGTTAATCCCACTGCTGCACTCTCTCCATCGTGCTGTGTTAATCCCACTGCTGCACTCTCTCCATCGCGCTGTGTTAATACCACTGCTGCACTCTCTCCATCGCGCTGCGTTAATCCCACTGCTGCACTCTCTCCATCGTGCTGTGTTATTCCCACTGCTGCACTCTCTCCATCCCGCTGTGTTAATCCCACTGTTGCTCTCTCTCCATCGCGCCGTGTTAATCCCACTGTTGCACTCTCTCCATCGCACGGTGTTAATCCCACTGCTGCACTCTCTCCATCGCGCTGTGTTAACCCCACTGCTGCACTCTCTCCATCGCGCTGTGTTAACCCCACTGCTGCACCCTCTCCATCGCGCTGTGTTAATCCCACTGCTGCACTCTCTCCATCGCGCTGTGTTAATCCCACTGCTGCATTCTCTCCATCGCGCTGTGTTAACCCCACTGCTGCACTCTCTCCATCGCGCTGTGTTAATCCCACTGCTGCACTCTCTCCATCGCGCTGTGTTAATCCCACTGCTGCACTCTCTCCATTGCGCTGCGTTAATCCCACTGCTGCACTCTCTCCATCGCGCTGTGTGAATCCCACTGCTGCACTCTCTCCATCGCGCTGTGTTACTCCCACTGCTGCTCTCTCTCCATCCCGCTGTGTTAATCCCACTGTTGCTCTCTCTCCATCGCGCTGTGTTAATCCCACTGCTGCACTCTCTCCATCGTGCTGTGTTAATCCCACTGCTGCACTCTCTCCATTGCGCTGCGTTAACCCCACTGCTGCACTCTCACCATCGCGCTGTGTTAATGCCACTGCTGCGCTCTCTCCATCGCGCTCTGTTAATCCCACTGCTGCGCTCTCTCCATCGCGCTGTGTTAATCCCACTGTTGCACTCTCTCCATTGTGCCGTGTTAATCCCACTGCTGCACTCTCTCCATTGCGCCGTGTTAATCCCACTGCTGCACTCTCTCCATCGCGCTGTGTTAATCCCACTGCTGCACTCTCTCCATCGCGCTGTGTTAATCCCACTGCTGCATTCTCTCCATTGCATTGTGTTAATCCCACTGCTGCACTCTCTCCATTGCACTGTGTTAATCCAACTGCTGCACTCTCTCCATCCCGCTGTGTTAACCCCACTGCTGCACTCTCTCCATCGCGCTGTGTTAATCCCACTGCTGCACTCTCTCCATCGCGCTGTGTTAATCCCACTGTTGCTCTCTCTCCATCGCGCTGTGTTAATCCCACTGCTGCACTCTCTCCATCGCGCTGTGTTAATCCCACTGCTGTTCTCTCTCCATCCCGCTGTGTTAATCCCACTGCTGCACTCTCTCCATCGCGCTGCGTTAATCCCACTGTTGCTCTCTCTCCATCCCGCTGTGTTAATTCCACTGCTGCACTCTCTCCATCGCGCCGTGTTAACCCCACTGCTGCACTCTCTCCATCGCGCTGTGTTAATCCCACTGTTGCCCTCTCTCCATCGCGCTGTGTTAATCCCACTGCTGCACTCTCTCAATCGCGCTGTGTTAATCCCACTGCTGCACTCTCTCCATCGCGCTGTGTTAATCCCACTGCTGCGCTCTCTCCATCGCGCTGTGTTAATCCCACTGCTGCACTCTCTCCATCGCGCTGTGTTAATCCCACTGCTGCTCTCTCTCCATCCCGCTGTGTTAATCCCACTGCTGCACTCTCTCCATTGCGCCGTGTTAATCCCAGTGCTGCACTCTCTCCATCGCGCTGTGTTAATCCCACTGCTGCACTCTCTCCATCGCGCTGTGTTAATCCCACTGCTGCACTCTCTCCATCGCGCTGTGTTAACCCCACTGCTGCACTCTCTCCATAGCACTGTGTTAATCCCACTGCTGCACTCTCTCCATCGCGCTGTGTTAATCCCACTGCTGCACTCTCTCCATCGCGCTGTTTTAATCCCACTGCTGCACTCTCTCCATCGCGCCGTGTTAATCCCACTGTTGCCCCCTCTCCATCGCGCTGTGTTAATCCCACTGCTGCACTCTCTCCATCGCGCTTTGTTAATCCCACTGCTGCACTCTCTCCATCGCGCTGTGTTAATCCCACTGCTGCACTCTCTCCATCGCGCTGCGTTAATCCCACTGCTGCACTCTCTCCATCATGCTGCGTTAATCCCACTGTTGCCCTCTCTCCATCGCGCTGTGTTAATCCCACTGCTGCACTCTCTCCATCGCGCTTTGTTAATCCCACTGCTGCACTCTCTCCATCGCGCTGTGTTAATCCCACTGCTGCACTCTCTCCATCACGCTGTGTTATTCCCACTGCTGCATTCTCTCCATCGCGCTGTGTTAATCCCACTGCTGCACTCTCTCCATCGCGCTGCGTTATTCCAACTGCTGCACTCTCTCCTTCGCGCTGTGTTAATCCCACTGCTGCACTCTCTCCATCGCGCTGTGTTAATCCCACTGCTGCACTCTCTCCATCGCGCTGTGTTAGTCCCACTGCTGCACTCTCTCCATCCCGCTGTGATAACCCCACTGCTGCACTCTCTCTATCCCGCTGTGTTAATCCCACTGCTGCACTCTCTCCATCGCGCTGTGTTAATCCCACTGCTGCACTCTGTCCATCCCGCTGTGTTAATCCCACTGCTGCATTCTCTCCATCGCGCTGTGTTAACCCCACTGCTGCACTCTCTCCATCGCGCTGTGTTAATCCCACTGCTGCATTCTCTCCATCGCGCTGTGTTAATCCCACTGCTGCACTCTCTCCATCGCGCTGCGTTATCCCCACTGCTGCAATCTCTCCATCGCGCTGTGTTAATCCCACTGCTGCACTCTCTCCATCGCGCTGTGTTAAACCCACTGCTGCACTCTCTACATGGCGCTGCGTTAACCCCACTGCTGCACTCTCTCCATCGCGCTGCGTTAACCCCACTGTTGCACTCTCTCCATCGTGCTGTGTTAATCCCACTGCTGCACTCTCTCCATCCCTCTGTGTTAATCCCACTATTGCACTCTCTCCATCACACGGTGTTAATCCCACTGCTGCACTCTCTCCATCGCGCTGCGTTAATTCCACTGTTGCTCTCTCTCCATCCCGCTCTGTTAATTCCACTGCTGCACTCTCTCCATCGCGCTGTGTTAACCCCACTGCTGCACTCTCACCGTCGCGCTGTGTTAATCCACTGCTGCACTCTCTCCATCATGCTGTGTTAATCCCACTGCTGCACTCTCTCCATCGCGCTGTGTTAATCCCACTTCTGCACTCTCTCCATCGCGCTGCGTTAATCCCACTGCTGCACTCTCTCCATCGTGCAGTGTTATTCCCACTGCTGCACTCTCTCCATCCCGCTGTGTTAATCCCACTGTTGCTCTCTCTCCATCGCGCCGTGTTAATCCCACTGTTGCCCTCTCTCCATCGCGCTGTGTTAATCCCACTGCTGCACTCTCTCCATCGCGCTTTGTTAATCCCACTGCTGCACTCTCTCCATCGCGCTGTGTTAATCCCACTGCTGCACTCTCTCCATCGTGCTATGTTAATCCCACTGCTGCACTCTCTCCATCGCGCTGTGTTAACCCCACTGCTGCACCCTCTCCATCGCGCTGTGTTAATCCCACTGTTGCACTCTCTCCATCGCACGGTGTTAATCCCACTGCTGCGCTCTCTCCATCGCGCTGTGTTAACCCCACTGCTGCACTCTCTCCATCGCGCTGTGTTAACCCCACTGCTGCACCCTCTCCATCGCGCTGTGTTAATCCCACTGCTGCACTCTCTCCATCGCGCTGTGTTAATCCCACTGCTGCATTCTCTCCATCGCGCTGTGTTAACCCCACTGCTGCACTCTCTCCATCGCGCTGTGTTAATCCCACTGCTGCTCTCTCTCCATCGCGCTGTGTTAATCCCACTGATGCATTCTCTCCATCGCGCTGTGTTAATCCCACTGCTGCACTCTCTCCATCGCGCTGTGTTAATCCCACTGCTGCACTCTCTCCATCGCGCTGCGTTATCCCCACTGCTGCACTCTCTCCATCGTGCTGTGTTAATCCCACTGCTGCACTCTCTCAATCGCGCTGTGTTAATCCCACTGCTGCACTCTCTCCATCGCGCTGTGTTAATCCCACTGCTGCGCTCTCTCCATCGCGCTGTGTTAATCCCACTGCTGCACTCTCTCCATCGCGCTGTGTTAATCCCACTGCTGCTCTCTCTCCATCCCGCTGTGTTAATCCCACTGCTGCACTCTCTCCATTGCGCCGTGTTAATCCCAGTGCTGCACTCTCTCCATCGCGCTGTGTTAATCCCACTGCTGCACTCTCTCCATCGCGCTGTTTTAATCCCACTGCTGCACTCTCTCCATCGCGCCGTGTTAATCCCACTGTTGCCCTCTCTCCATCGCGCTGTGTTAATCCCACTGCTGCACTCTCTCCATCGCGCTTTGTTAATCCCACTGCTGCACTCTCTCCATCGCGCTGTGTTAATCCCACTGCTGCACTCTCTCCATCGCGCTGCGTTAATCCCACTGCTGCACTCTCTCCATCATGCTGCGTTAATCCCACTGTTGCCCTCTCTCCATCGCGCTGTGTTAATCCCACTGCTGCACTCTCTCCATCGCGCTTTGTTAATCCCACTGCTGCACTCTCTCCATCGCGCTGTGTTAATCCCACTGCTGCACTCTCTCCATCACGCTGTGTTATTCCCACTGCTGCATTCTCTCCATCGCGCTGTGTTAATCCCACTGCTGCACTCTCTCCATCGCGCTGCGTTATTCCAACTGCTGCACTCTCTCCTTCGCGCTGTGTTAATCCCACTGCTGCACTCTCTCCATCGCGCTGTGTTAATCCCACTGCTGCACTCTCTCCATCGCGCTGTGTTAGTCCCACTGCTGCACTCTCTCCATCCCGCTGTGATAACCCCACTGCTGCACTCTCTCTATCCCGCTGTGTTAATCCCACTGCTGCACTCTCTCCATCGCGCTGTGTTAATCCCACTGCTGCACTCTGTCCATCCCGCTGTGTTAATCCCACTGCTGCATTCTCTCCATCGCGCTGTGTTAACCCCACTGCTGCACTCTCTCCATCGCGCTGTGTTAATCCCACTGCTGCATTCTCTCCATCGCGCTGTGTTAATCCCACTGCTGCACTCTCTCCATCGCGCTGTGTTAAACCCACTGCTGCACTCACTCCATTGCGCTGTGTTAATCCCACTGCTTCACTCTCTCCATCGCGCTGTGTTAATCCCACTGCTGCACTCTCTCCATCGTGCTGTGTTAAACCCACTGCTGCACTCTCTACATGGCGCTGCGTTAACCCCACTGCTGCACTCTCTCCATCGCGCTGCGTTAACCCCACTGTTGCACTCTCTCCATCGTGCTGTGTTAATCCCACTGCTGCACTCTCTCCATCCCGCTGTGTTAATCCCACTATTGCACTCTCTCCATCACACGGTGTTAATCCCACTGCTGCACTCTCTCCATCGCGCTGCGTTAATTCCACTGTTGCTCTCTCTCCATCCCGCTGTGTTAATTCCACTGCTGCACTCTCTCCATCGCGCTGTGTTAACCCCACTGCTGCACTCTCACCGTCGCGCTGTGTTAATCCACTGCTGCACTCTCTCCATCATGCTGTGTTAATCCCACTGCTGCACTCTCTCCATCGCGCTGTGTTAATCCCACTTCTGCACTCTCTCCATCGCGCTGCGTTAATCCCACTGCTGCACTCTCTCCATCGTGCAGTGTTATTCCCACTGCTGCACTCTCTCCATCCCGCTGTGTTAATCCCACTGTTGCTCTCTCTCCATCGCGCCGTGTTAATCCCACTGTTGCCCTCTCTCCATCGCGCTGTGTTAATCCCACTGCTGCACTCTCTCCATCGCGCTTTGTTAATCCCACTGCTGCACTCTCTCCATCGCGCTGTGTTAATCCCACTGCTGCACTCTCTCCATCGTGCTGTGTTAATCCCACTGCTGCACTCTCTCCATCGCGCTGTGTTAACCCCACTGCTGCACCCTCTCCATCGCGCTGTGTTAATCCCACTGTTGCACTCTCTCCATCGCACGGTGTTAATCCCACTGCTGCGCTCTCTCCATCGCGCTGTGTTAACCCCACTGCTGCACTCTCTCCATCGCGCTGTGTTAACCCCACTGCTGCACCCTCTCCATCGCGCTGTGTTAATCCCACTGCTGCACTCTCTCCATCGCGCTGTGTTAATCCCACTGCTGCATTCTCTCCATCGCGCTGTGTTAACCCCACTGCTGCACTCTCTCCATCGCGCTGTGTTAATCCCACTGCTGCTCTCTCTCCATCGCGCTGTGTTAATCCCACTGATGCATTCTCTCCATCGCGCTGTGTTAATCCCACTGCTGCACTCTCTCCATCGCGCTGTGTTAATCCCACTGCTGCACTCTCTCCATCGCGCTGCGTTATCCCCACTGCTGCACTCTCTCCATCGTGCTGTGTTAATCCCACTGCTGCACTCTCTCCATCGCGCTGCGTTAATCCCACTGCTGCACTCACTCCATCGCGCTGTGTTAATCCCACTGCTGCACTCTCTCCATCGCGCTGTGTTAATCCCACTGCTGCACTCTCTCCATCGCGCTGTGTTAATCCCACTGCTGCACTCTCTCCATCGTGCTGTGTTAACCCCATTGCTGCACTCTCTCCATCCCGCTGTGTTAATCCCACTGTTGCACTCTCTCCATCGCGCTGTGTTAATCCCACTGCTGCACTCTCTCCATCGCGCTGCGTTAATCCCACTGCTGCACTCTCTCCATCGCGCTGTGTGAATCCCACTGCTGCACTCTCTCCATCGCGCTGTGTTACTCCCACTGCTGCTCTCTCTCCATCCCGCTGTGTTAATCCCACTGTTGCTCTCTCTCCATCGCGCTGTGTTAATCCCACTGCTGCACTGTCTCCATCGTGCTGTGTTAATCCCACTGCTGCACTCTCTCCATTGCGCTGCGTTAACCCCACTGCTGCACTCTCACCATCGCGCTGTGTTAATGCCACTGCTGCGCTCTCTCCATCGCGCTCTGTTAATCCCACTGCTGCGCTCTCTCCATCGCGATGTGTTAATCCCACTGTTGCACTCTCTCCATTGCGCCGTGTTAATCCCACTGCTGCACTCTCTCCATTGCGCCGTGTTAATCCCACTGCTGCACTCTCTCCATCGCGCTGTGTTAATCCCACTGCTGCACTCTCTCCATCGCGCTGTGTTAATCCCACTGCTGCACTCTCTCCATCGCGCTGTGTTAATCCCACTGCTGCATTCTCTCCATTGCATTGTGTTAATCCCACTGCTGCACTCTCTCCATCGCACTGTGTTAATCCAACTGCTGCACTCTCTCCATCCCGCTGTGTTAACCCCACTGCTGCACTCTCTCCATCGCGCTGTGTTAATCCCACTGCTGCACTCTCTCCATCGCGCTGTCTTAATCCCACTGTTGCTCTCTCTCCATCGCGCTGTGTTAATCCCACTGCTGCACTCTCTCCATCGCGCTGTGTTAATCCCACTGCTGTTCTCTCTCCATCCCGCTGTGTTAATCCCACTGCTGCACTCTCTCCATCGCGCTGCGTTAATCCCACTGTTGCTCTCTCTCCATCCCGCTGTGTTAATTCCACTGCTGCACTCTCTCCACCGCGCCGTGTTTACCCCACTGCTGCACTCTCTCCATCGCGCTGTGTTAATCCCACTGTTGCCCTCTCTCCATCGCGCTGTGTTAATCCCACTGCTGCACTCTCTCAATCGCGCTGTGTTAATCCCACTGCTGCACTCTCTCCATCGCGCTGTGTTAATCCCACTGCTGCGCTCTCTCCATCGCGCTGTGTTAATCCCACTGCTGCACTCTCTCCATCGCGCTGTGTTAATCCCACTGCTGCTCTCTCTCCATCCCGCTGTGTTAATCCCATTGCTGCACTCTCTCCATTGCGCCGTGTTAATCCCAGTGCTGCACTCTCTCCATCGCGCTGTGTTAATCCCACTGCTGCACTCTCTCCATCGCGCTGTGTTAATCCCACTGCTGCACTCTCTCCATCGCGCTGTGTTAACCCCACTGCTGCACTCTCTCCATCGCACTGTGTTAATCCCACTGCTGCACTCTCTCCATCGCGCTGTGTTAATCCCACTGCTGCACTCTCTCCATCGCGCTGTGTTAATCCCACTGCTGCACTCTCTCTATCATGCTGTGTTAATCCCACTGCTGCACTCTCTCCATCGTGCTGTGTTAATCCCACTCCTGCACTCTCTTCATCATGCTGTGTTAATCCCACTGCTGCACTCTCTCCATCGCGCTGTGTTAATCGCACTGCTGCGCTGTGTTAATCGCCCTGCTGCACTCTCTCCATCGCGCTGTGTTAATCCCACTGCTGCACTCTCTCTATCGCGCTGTGTTAATCCCACTGCTGCACTCTCTCCATCATGCTGTGTTAATCCCACTGCTGCACTCTCTCCATCGCGCTGTGTTAATCCCACTGCTGGATTCTCTCCATCGCGCTGTGTTAATCCCACTGCTGCACTCTTTCCATCATGCTGTGTTAATCCCACTGCTGCACTCTCTCCATCGCGCTGTTAATCCCACTGCTGCACTCTCTCCGTCGCGCTGTGTTAATCCCACTGCTGCACTCTCTCCATCGCGCTGTGTTAACCCCACTGCTGCACTCTCTCCATCACGCTGTGTTAATCCCACTGCTGCACTCTCTCCATCGCGCTGTGTTAATCCCACTGCTGCACTCTCTCCATTGCGCTGTGTTAACCCCACTGCTGCACTCTCTCCATCGCGCTGCATTAACCCCACTGCTGCACTCTCTCCATCGCGCTGCGTTAACCCCACTGCTGCACTCTCTCCATCGCGCTGTGTTAATCCCACTGCTGCACTCTCTCCATCGCGCTGCGTTAACCCCACTGCTGCACTCTCTCCATCGCGCTGCGTTAACGCCACTGTTGCACACTCTCCATCGCGCTGTGTTAATCCCACTGTTGCACTCTCTCCATCGCACGGTGTTAATCCCACTGCTGCACTCTCTCCATCGCGCTGCGTTAATCCCACTGTTGCTCTCTCCATCCCGCTGTGTTAATTCCACTGCTACACTCTCTCCATCGCGCTGTGTTATTCCCATTGCTGCACTCTCTCCATCGCGCTGTGTTAATCCCACTGTTGCTCCCTCTCCATCGCGCCGTGTTAATCCCACTGTTGCCCTCTCTCCATCGCGCTGTGTTAATCCCACTGCTGCACTCTCTCCATCACGCTGTGTGAATCCCACTGCTGCACTCTCTCCATCGCGCCGTGTTAATCCCACTGCTGCACTCTCTCCATCGCGCTGTGTTAACCCCACTGCTGCACTCTCTCCATCACGCTGTGTTAATCCCACTGCTGCACTCTCTCCATCGCGCTGTGTTAATCCCACTGTTGCTCTCTCTCCATCACGCTGTGTTAATCCTACTGCTGCACTCTCTCCATCGCGCCGTGTTAATCCCACTGCTGCTCTCTCTCCATCCCGCTGTGTTAATCCCACTGCTGCACTCTCTCCATCGTGCCGTGTTAATCCCACTGCTGCACTCTCACCATCGCGCTGTGTTAATCCCACTGCTGCACTCTCTCCATCGCGCTGTGTTAATCCCACTGCTGCTCTCTCTCCACCCCGCTGTGTTAATCCCACTGCTGCACTCTCTCCATCGCGCCGTGTTAATCCCACTGCTGCACTCTCACCATCGCGCTGTGTTAATCCCACTGCTGCACTCTCTCCATCGCGCTGTGTTAACCCCACTGCTGCACTCTCTCCATCGAGCTGTGTTAACCCCACTGCTGCACTCTCTCCATCGCGCTTTGTTAATCCCACTGCTGCACTCTCTCCATCGTGCTGTGTTAATCCCACTGCTGCTCTCTCTCCATCCCGCTGTGTTAATCCCACTGCTGCACTCTCTCCATCGCGCCGTGTTAATCCCACTGCTGCACTCTCTCCATCGCGCTGTGTTAATCCCACTGCTGCACTCTCTCCATCGCGCTGCGTTAACCCCACTGCTGCACTCTCTCCATCGCGCTGTGTTAATCCCACTGTTGCTCTCTCTCCATCCCGCTGTGTTAATCCCACTGCTGCACTCTCTCCATCGCGCTGTGTTAATCCCACTGCTGCACTCTCTCCATCGCGCTGTGTTAACCCCACTGCTGCACTCTCTCCATCGCGCTGTGTTAATCCCACTGCTGCACTCTCTCCATCGCGCTGTGTTAATCCCACTGCTGCTCTCTCTCCATCCCGCTGTGTTAATCCCACTGCTGAACTCTCTCCATCGCGCTGCGTTAATCCCACTGTTGCTCTCTCTCCAGCCCGCTGTGTTAATTCCACTGCTGCACTCTCTCCATCGCGCTGTGTTAATTCCACAGCTGCACTCTCTCCATCGCGCCGTGTTAACCCCACTGCTGCAATCTCTCCATCGCGCTGTGTTAATCCCACTGTTGCCCTCTCTCCATTGCGCTGTGTTGATCCCACTGCTGCACTCTCTCAATCGCGCTGTGTTAATCCCACTGCTGCACTCTCTCCATCGCGCTGTGTTAATCCCACTGCTGCACTCTCTCCATCGTGCTGTGTTAATCCCACTGCTGCACTCTCTCCATCGCGCTGTGTTAATCCCACTGCTGCACTCTCTCCATCGCGCTGTGTTAATCCCACTGCTGCTCTCTCTCCATCGCGCTGTGTTAATCCCACTGCTGCTCTCTCTCCATCCCGCTGTGTTCATCCCACTGCTGCACTCTCTCCATTGCGCCGTGTTAATCCCACAGCTGCACTCTCTCCATCGCGCTGTGTTAATCCCACTGCTGCACTCTCTCCATCGCGCTGTGTTAATCCCACTGCTGCACTCTCTCCATCGCGCTGTGTTAACCCCACTGCTGCACTCTCTCCATCGCACTGTGTTAATCCCACTGCTGCACTCTGTCCATTGCGCTGTGTTAATCCCACTGCTGCACTCTCTCCATCGCGCTGTGTTAATCCCACTGCTGCACTCTCTCCATCGCGCTGTGTTAATCCCACTGCTGCACTCTCTCCATCATGCTGTGTTAATCCCACTGCTGCACTCTCTCCATCGCGCTGTGTTAATCCCACTGCTGCACTCTCTCCATCATGCTGTGTTAATCCCACGGCTGCACTCTCTCCATTGCGCTGTGTTAATCCCACTGTTGCACTCTCTTCATCATGCTGTGTTAATCCCAATGCTGCACTCTCTCTATCGCGCTGTGTTAATCCCACTGCTGCTCTCTCTCCATCCCGCTGTGTTAGTCCCACTGCTGCACTCTCTCCATCATGCTGTGTTAATCCCACTGTTGCACTCTCTCCATCGCGCTGTGTTAATCCCACTGCTGCACTCTCTTCATCATGCTGTGTTAATCCCACTTCTGCACTCTCTCTATCGCGCTGTGTTAATCCCACTGCTGCTCTCTCTCCATCCCGCTGTGTTAGTCCCACTGCTGCACTCTCTCCATCGCGCTGTGTTAATCCCACTGTTGCCCTCTCTCCATCGCGCTGTGTTAATCCCACTGTTGCTCTCTCTCCATCGCTCTGTGTTAACCCCACTGCTGCACTCTCTCCATCGCGCTGTGTTAATCCCACTGTTGCCCTCTCACCATCCCGCTGTGTTAACCCCACTGCTGCACTCTCTCCATCGCTCTGTGTTAACCCCACTGCTGCACTCTCTCCATCGCGCCGTGTTAACTGCTCTGTTGCGCTCTCTCCATCGCGCTGTGTTAATCCCACTGCTGCACTCTCTCAATCGCGCTGCGTTAATCCCACTGTTGCTCTCTCCATCGCGCTGCGTTAATCCCACTGTTGCTCTCTCTCCATCACGCTGTGTTAATCCCACTGCTGCACCCTCTCCATCGTGCTGTGTTAAACCCACTGCTGCACTCTCTCCATCGCGCTGTGTTAATCCCACTGCTGCACTCTCTCCATCGTGCTGTGTGAATCCCACTGCTGCACTCTCTCCATCGCGCTGTGTTAATCCCACTGCTGCACTCTCTCCATCGCGCCGTGTTAGTCCCACTGCTGTACTCTCTCCATCGTGCTGTGTTAACCCCACTGCTGCACTCTCTCCATCCCGCTGTGTTAATCCCACTGCTGCACTCTCTCCATCATGCTGTGTTAACCTCACTGCTGCACTCTCTCCATCGCGCCGTGTGAATCCCACTGCTGCACTCTCTCCATCGCGCTGTGTTAATCCCACTGCTGCACTCTCTCCATCGCGCCGTGTTAATCCCACTGCTGCACTCTCTCCATCGTGCTGCGTTAATCCCACTGCTGCACTCTCTCCATTGCGCCGTGTGAATCCCACTGCTGCACTCTCTCCATCGCGCTGTGTTAATCCCACTGCTGCGCTCTCTCCATCGCGCTGTGTTAATCCCATTGCTGCACTCTCTCCATCGCGCTGTGTTAACCCCACTGCTGCACTCTCTCCATCGCGCTGTGTTAATCCCACTGCTGCCCTCTCTCCATCGCGCTGTGTTAATCCCACTGCTGCACTCTCTCCATCGCGCTGTGTTAACCCCACTGCTGCACTCTCTCCATCGCGCTGTGTTAATCCCACTGCTGCACTCTCTCCATCACGCTGTGTTAATCCCACTGCTGCACTCTCTCCATCGCGCTGTGTTAATCCCACTGCTGCACTCTCTCCATCGCGCTGTGTTAACCCCATTGCTGCACTCTCTCCATCGCGCTGCGTTAATCCCACTGCTGCACTCTCTCCATCACGCTGTGTTAATCCCACTGCTGCACTCTCTCCATCGCGCTGTGTTAACCCCACTGCTGCACTCTCTCCATCGCGCTGTGTTAATCCCACTGCTGCACTCTCTCCATCGCGCTGTGTTAACCCCATTGCTGCACTCTCTCCATCGCGCTGTGTTAATCCCACTGCTGCTCTCTCTCCATCCTGCTGTGTTAATCCCACTGCTGCACTCTCTCCATCCTGCTGTGTTAATCCCATTGCTGCACTCTCTCCATCGCGCTGCGTTAATCCCACTGTTGCTCTCTCTCCATCGCGCTGTGTTAATCCCACTGCTGCACTCTCTCCATCGTGCTGTGTTAATCCCACTGTTGCCCTCTCTCCATCGCGCTGTGTTACTCCCACTGCTGCACTCTCTCCATCGCGCTGTGTTAACCCCACTGCTGCACCCTCTCCATCGCGCTGTGTTAATCCCACTGCTGCACTCTCTCCATCGCGCTGTGTTAATCCCACTGCTGCACTCTCTCCATCGCGCTGTGTTAATCCCACTGTTGCTCTCTCTCCATCGCGCTCTGTTAATCCCACTGTTGCACTCTCTCCATCGCGCTGTGTTAACCCCACTGCTGCACCCTCTCCATCGCGCTGTGTTAATCCCACTGCTGCACTCTCTCCATCGCGCTGTGTTAATCCCACTGCTGCACTCTCTCCATCGCGCTGTGTTGATCCCACTGTTGCTCTCTCTCCATCGCGCTGTGTTAATCCCACTGTTGCACTCTCTCCATCACGCTGTGTTAATCCCACTGCTGCACTCTCTCCATCGCGCTGTGTTAACCCCATTGTTGCATTCTCTCCATCGCGCTGTGTTAATCCCACTGCTGCACTCTCTCCATCACGCTGTGTTAATCCCACTGCTGCACTCTCTCCATCGCGCTGTGTTAACCCCACTGCTGCACTCTCTCCATCGCGCTGCGTTAATCCCACTGTTGCTCTCTCTCCATCGTGCTGTGTTAATCCCACTGTTGCTCTCTCTCCATCGCGCTGTGTTAATCCCACTGTTGCTCTCTCTCCATCGTGCTGTGTTAATCCCACTGTTGCCCTCTCTGCATCGCGCTGTGTTACTCCCACTGCTGCACTCTCTCCATCGTGCTGTGTTAACCCCACTGCTGCACTCTCCCCATTGCGCTGTGTTAACCCCACTGCTGCACTCTCTCCATCGCACTGTGTTAATCCCAGTGCTGCACTCTCTCCATCCCGCTGTGTTTCTTCCACTGCTGAACTCTCTCCATCGTGCTGTGTTACTCCCACTGCTGCACTCTCTCCATCATGCTGCGTTAATCCCACTGCTGCACTCTCTCCATCGCGCTGTGTTAATCCCACTGCTGCACTCTCTCCATCGTGCTGTGTTAACCCCACTGCTGCACTCTCTCCATCGCGCTGTGTTAATCCCACTGCTGCACTCTCTCCATCGCACTGTGTTAATCCCAGTGCTGCACTCTCTCCATCGCGCTGTGTTAATCCCACTGCTTCACTCTCTCCATCGCGCTGTGTTAATCCCACTGCTGCACTCTCTCCATCGCGCTGTGTTAATCCCACTGCTGCACTCTCTCCATCGCGCTGTGTTAATCCCACTGCTGCACTCTATCCATCGCGCTGTGTAATCCCACTGCTGCACTCTCTCCATCGCGCTGTGTTAATCCCACTGTTGCTCTCTCTCCATCGCGCTGTGTTAACCCCACTGCTGCACTCTCTCCATCGCGCTGTGTTAATCCCACTGCTGCACTCTCTCCATCGCCCTGTGTTAACCCCACTGCTGCACTCTCTCCATCGCGCTGTGTTAATCCCACTGTTGCTCTCTCTCCATCGCGCTGTGTTAATTCCACTGTTGTTCTCTCTCCATCGCGCTGTGTTAACCCCACTGTTGCACTCTCTCCATCGCGCTGTGTTAACCCCACTGCTGCACTCTCTCCATCGCGCTGTGTTAATCCCACTGTTGCTCTCTCTCCATCGCGCTGTGTTAACCCCACTGTTGCACTCTCTCCATCGCGCTGTGTTAATCCCACTGCTGCACTCTCTCCATCGCGCTGTGTTAACCCCACTGCTGCACTCTCTCCATCGCGCTGTGTTAATCCCACTGCTGTACTCTCTCCATCGCGCTGTGTTAATCCCACTGCTGTACTCTCTCCATCGCGCTGTGTTAATCCCACTGCTGCACTCTCTCCATCGCGCTGTGTTAATCCCACTGCTTCACTCTCTCCATCGCGCTGTGTTAATCCCACTGTTGCTCTCTCTCCATCGCGCTGTGTTAACCCCACTGTTGCACTCTCTCCATCGCGCTGTGTTAATCCAACTGCTGCACTCTCTCCATCGCGCTGTGTTAACCCAACTGCTGCACTCTCTCCATCGCGCTGTGTTAATCCCACTGCTGTACTCTCTCCATCGCGCTGTGTTAATCCCACTGCTGTACTCTCTCCATCGCGCTGTGTTAATCCCACTGCTGCACTCTCTCCATCGCGCTGTGTTAATCCCACTGCTGCACTCTCTCCATCGCGCTGTGTTAATCCCACTGCTGCACTCTCTCCATCGCGCTGTGTTAATCCCACTGTTGCTCTCTCTCCATCGCGCTGTGTTAACCCCACTGTTGCACTCTCTCCATCGCGCTGTGTTAATCCCACTGCTGCACTCTCTCCATCGCGCTGTGTTAACCCCACTGTTGCTCTCTCTCCATCGTGCTGTGTTAATCCCACTGCTGTACTCTCTCCACCGCGCTGTGTTAACCCCACTGCTGCACTCTCTCCATCGCGCTGTGTTAATCCCACTGCTGCACTCTCTCCATCGCGCTGTGTTAATCCCACTGCTGCACTCTCTCCATCGCGCTGTGTTAATCCCACTGCTGTTCTCTCTCCATCCCGCTGTGTTAATCCCACTGCTGCACTCTCTCCATCGCGCTGCGTTAATCCCGCTGTTGCTCTCTCTCCATCCCGCTGTGTTAATTCCACTGCTGCACTCTCTCCATCGCGCCGTGTTAACCCCACTGCTGCACTCTCTCCATCGCGCTGTGTTAATCCCACTGTTGCCCTCTCTCCATCGCGCTGTGTTAATCCCACTGCTGCACTCTCTCAATCGCGCTGTGTTAATCCCACTGCTGCACTCTCTCCATCGCGCTGTGTTAATCCCACTGCTGTACTCTCTCCATCGCGCTGTGTTAATCCCACTGCTGCTCTCTCTCCATCCCGCTGTGTTAATCCCACTGCTGCACTCTCTCCATTGCGCCGTGTTAATCCCAGTGCTGCACTCTCTCCATCGCGCTGTGTTAATCCCACTGCTGCACTCTCTCCATCGCGCTGTGTTAATCCCACTGCTGCACTCTCTCCATCGTGCTGTGTTAACCCCACTGCTGCACTCTCTCCATCGCACTGTGTTAATCCCACTGCTGCACTCTCTCCATCGCGCTGTGTTAATCCCACTGCTGCACTCTGTCCATCGCGCTGTGTTAATCCCACTGCTGCACTCTCTCTATCATGCTGTGTTAATCCCACTGCTGCAATCTCTCCATCGCGCTGTGTTAATCCCACTGCTGCACTCTCTTCATCATGCTGTGTTAATCCCACTGCTGCACTCTCTCCATCGCGCTGTGTTAATCGCACTGCTGCGCTGTGTTAATCGCACTGCTGCACTCTCTCCATCGCGCTGTGTTAATCCCACTGCTGCACTCTTTGTATCGCGCTGTGTTAATCCCACTGCTGCACTCTCTCCATCATGCTGTGTTAATCCCACTGCTGCACTCTCTCCATCGCGCTGTGTTAATCCCACTGCTGCATTCTCTCCATCGCGCTGTGTTAATCCCACTGTTGCTCTCTCTCATTCGCGCTGTGTTAATCCCACTGCTGCACTCTCTCCATCGCGCTGTGTTAATCCCACTGCTGCACTCTCTCCATCGCGCTGTGTTAACCCCACTGCTGCACTCTCTCCATCACGCTGTGTTAATCCCACTGCTGCACTCTCGCCATCGCGCTGTGTTAATCCCACTGCTGCACTCTCTCCATCGCGCTGTGTTAACCCCACTGCTGCACTCTCTCCATCGCGCTGCATTAACCCCACTGCTGCACTCTCTCCATCGCGCTGCGTTAACCCCACTGCTGCACTCTCTCCATCGCGCTGTGTTAATCCCACTGCTGCACTCTCTCCATCGCGCTGCGTTAACCCCACTGCTGCACTCTCTCCATCGCGCTGCGTTAACCCCACTGTTGCACACTCTCCATCGTGCTGTGTTAATCCCACTGTTGCACTCTCTCCATCGCACGGTGTTAATCCCACTGCTGCACTCTCTCCATCGCGCTGCGTTAATCCCACTGTTGCTCTCTCTCCATCGCGCTGTTATTCCCACTGCTGCACTCTCTCCATCACACGGTGTTAATCCCACTGCTGCACTCTCTCCATCCCGCTGTGTTAACCCCACTGCTGCACTCTCTCCATCGCGCTGTGTTAATCCCACTGCTGCACTCTCTCCATCGTGCTGTGTTAATCCCACTGTTGCTCTCTCTCCATCGCGCTGTGTTAATCCCACTGCTGCACTCTCTCCATGGCGCCGTGTTAATCCCAGTGCTGCTCTCTTTCCATCCCGCTGTGTTAATCCCACTGCTGCACTCTCTCCATCGCGCCGTGTTAATCCCACTGCTGCACTCTCACCATCGCGCTGTGTTAATCCCACTGCTGCACTCTCTCCATCGCGCTGTGTTAATCCCACTGCTGCTCTCTCTCCATCCCGCTGTGTTAATCCCACTGCTGCAATCTCTCCATCGCGCCGTGTTAATCCCACTGCTGCACTCTCACCATCGCGCTGTTTTAATCCCACTGCTGCACTCTCTCCATCGCGCTGTGTTAACACCACTGCTGCACTCTCTCCATCGGGCTGTGTTAACCCCACTGCTGCACTCTCTCCATCGCGCTTTGTTAATCCCACTGCTGCACTCTCTCCATCGTGCTGTGTTAATCCCACTGCTGCTCTCTCTCCATCCCGCTGTGTTAATCCCACTGCTGCACTCTCTCCATCGCGCCGTGTTAATCTCACTGCTGCACTCTCTCCATCGCGCTGTGTTCATCCCACTGCTGCACTCTCTCCATCGCGCTGCGTTAATCCCACTGCTGCACTCTCTCCATCATGCTGCGTTAATCCCACTGTTGCTCTCTCTCCATCCCGTTGTGTTAATCCCACTGCTGCACTCTCTCCATCGCGCTGTGTTAATCCCACTGCTGCACTCACTCCATCGCTCTGTGTTTATCCCACTGCTGCACTCTCTCCATCGCGCTGCGTTAATCCCACTGCTGCACTCTCTCCATCGCGCTGCGTTAACCCCACTGCTGCACTCACTCCATCGCGCTGTGTTAATCCCACTGCTGCACTCTCTCCATCGCGCTGTGTTAATCCCACTGCTGCACTCTCTCCATCGCGCTGCGTTAATCCCACTGCTGCACTCTCTCCATCGCGCTGCGTTAACCCCACTGCTGCACTCACTCCATCGCGCTGTGTTAATCCCACTGCTGCACTCTCTCCATCGCGCTGTGTTAATCCCACTGCTGCACTCTCTCCATCGCGCTGTGTTAATCCCACTGCTGCACTCTCTCCATCGCGCTGTGTTAATCCCACTGCTGCACTCTCTCCATCGCGCTGTGTTAATCCCACTGCTGCACTCTCTCCATCGCGCTGTGTTAATCCCACTGCTGCACTCTCTCCATCGCGCTGTGTTAATCCCACTGCTGCACTCTCTCCATCGCGCGGTGTTAACCCCACTGCTGCACTCTCTCCATCGCGCTGTGTTAATCCGACTGCTGCACTCTCTCCATCGCGCTGTGTTAATCCCACTGCTGCTCTCTCTCCATCGCGCTGCGTTAATCCCACTGTTGCTCTCTCTCCATCCCGCTGTGTTAATTCCACTGCTGCACTCTCTCCATCGCGCTGTGTTAATTCCACAGATGCACTCTCTCCATCGCGCCGTGTTAACCCCACTGCTGCACTCTCTCCATCGCGCTGTGTTAATCCCACTGTTGCCCTCTCTCCATCGCGCTGTGTTAATCCCACTGCTGCACTCTCTCAATCGCGCTGTGTTAATCCCACTGCTGCACTCTCTCCATCGCGCTGTGTTAATCCCACTGCTGCACTCTCTCCATCGCGCTGTGTTAATCCCACTGCTGCTCTCTCTCCATCCCGCTGTGTTAATCCCACTGCTGCACTCTCTCCATTGCGCCGTGTTAATCCCACAGCTGCACTCTCTCCATCGCGCTGTGTTAATCCCACTGCTGCACTCTCTCCATCGCGCTGTGTTAACCCCACTGCTGCACTCTCTCCATCGCACTGTGTTAATCCCACTGCTGCACTCTGTCCATCGCGCTGTGTTAATCCCACTGCTGCACTCTCTCCATCGCGCTGTGTTAATCCCACTGCTGCACTCTCTCCATCGCGCTGTGTTAATCCCACTGCTGCAGTCTCTCCATCGCGCTGTGTTAATCCCACTGCTGCACTCTCTCCATCATGCAGTGTTAATCCCACTGCTGCACTCTCTCCATCGCGCTGTGTTCATCCCACTGCTGCACTCTCTCCATCGCGCTGTGTTAATCCCACTGCTGCACTCTCTCCAGCGCGCTGTGTTAATCCCACTGATGCACTCTCTCCATCGCGCTGTGTTAATCCCACTGCTGCACTCTCTCCATCGCGCTGTGATAATCCCACTGCTGCACTCTCTTCATCATGCTGTGTTAATCCCACTGCTGCACTCTCTCCATCGCACTGTGTTAATCGCACTGCTGCGCTGTGTTAATCGCACTGCTGCACTCTCTCCATCGCGCTGTGTTAATCCCACTGCTGCACTCTCTCTATCGCGCTGTGTTAATCCCACTGCTGCACTCTCTCCATTCTGCTGTGTTAATCCCACTGCTGCACTCTGTCCATTGCGCTGTGTTAATCCCACTGCTGCACTGTCTCCATCGCGCTGTGTTAATCCCACTGCTGCACTCTCTCCATCGCGCTGTGTTAACCCCACTGCTGCACTCTCTCCATCGCGCTGTGTTAATCCCACTGCTGCACTCTCTCCATCGCGCTGTGTTAATCCCACTGCTGCACTCTCTCCATCGCGCTGTGCTAATCCCACTGCTGCACTCTCTCCATCGCGCTGTGTTAATCCCACTGCTGCACTCTCTCCATCGCGTTGTGTTAACCCCACTGCTGCACTCTCTCCATCACGCTGTGTTAATCCCACTGCTGCACTCTCTCCATCGCGCTGTGTTAATCCCACTGCTGCACTCTCTCCATCGCGCTGTGTTAACCCCACTGCTGCACTCTCTCCATCGCGCTGCATTAACCCCACTGCTGCACTCTCTCCATCGCGCTGCGTTAACCCCACTGCTGCACTCTCTCCATCGCGCTGTGTTAATCCCACTGCTGCAGTCTCTCCATCGCGCTGTGTTAATCCCACTGCTGCACTCTCTCCATCGCGCTGCGTTAACCCCACTGCTGCACTCTCTCCATCGCGCTGCGTTAACCACACTGTTGCACACTCTCAATCGCGCTGTGTTAATCCCACTGTTGCACTCTCTCCATCGCACGGTGTTAATCCCACTGCTGCACTCTCTCCATCGCGCTGCGTTAATCCCACTGTTGCTCTCTCTCGATCCCGCTGTGTTAATTCCACTGCTGCACTCTCTCCATCGCGCTGTGTTATTCCCACTGCTACACTCTCTCCATCGCGCTGTGTTATTCCCACTGCTGCACTCTCTCCATCGCGCTGTGTTAATCCCACTGCTGCACTCTCTCCATCGCGCTGTGTTATTCCGACTGCTGCATTCTCTCCATCGCGCTGTGTTAATCCCACTGCTGCACTCTCTCCATCGCACTGTGTTAATCCCACTGCTGCACTCTCTCCATCCCGCTATGTTAACCCCACTGCTGCACTCTCTCCATCGCGCTGTGTTAATCCCACTGCTGCACTCTCTCCATCGCGCTGTGTTTATCCCACTGTTGCACTCTCTCCATCGCGCTGTGTTAATCCCACTGCTGCACTCTCTCCATCGCGCTGCGTTAATCCCACTGCTGCTCTCTCTCCATCCCGTTGTGTTAATCCCACTGCTGCACTCTCTCCATTGCGCCGTGTTAAGCCCACAGCTGCACTCTCTCCATCGCGCTGTGTTAATCCCACTGCTGCACTCTCTCCATCATGCTGCGTTAATCCCACTGCTGCACTCTCTCCATCGCGCTGTGTTAATCCCACTGATGCACTCTCTCCATCGCGCTGTGTTAATCCCACTGCTGCACTCTCTCCATCGCGCTGTGTTAACCCCACTGCTGCACTCTCTCCATCCCGCTGTGTTAATCCCACTGCTGCACTCTCTCCATTGCGCCGTGTTAATCCCACAGCTGCACTCTCTCCATCGCGCTGTGTTAATCCCACTGCTGCACTCTCTCCATCATGCTGTGTTAATCCCACTGCTGCTCTCTCTCCATCCCGCTGTGTTAATCCCACTGCTGCACTCTCTCCATTGCGCCGTGTTAATCCCACAGCTGCACTCTCTCCATCGTGCTGTGTTAATCCCACTGCTGCTCTCTCTCCATCGCGCTGTGTTAATCCCACTGCTGCACTCTCTCCATCGCGCTATGTTAATCCCACTGCTGCACTCTCTCCATCGCGCTGTGTTAATCCCACTGCTGCACTCTCTCCATCGCGCTGTGTTAATCCCACTGCTGCACTCTCTCCATCATGCTGTGTTAATCCCACTGCTGCACTCTCTCCATCGCGCTGTGTTAATCCCACTGCTGCACTCTCTCCATCGCGCTGTGTTAATCCCACTGCTGCACTCTCTCCATCGCGCTGTGTTAATCCCACTGATGCACTCTCTCCATCGCGCTGTGTTAATCCCACTGCTGCACTCTCTCCATCGCGCTGTGTTAATCCCACTGCTGCACTCTCTTCATCATGCTGTGTTAATCCCACTGCTGCACTCTCTCTATCGCGCTGTGTTAATCCCACTGCTGCTCTCTCTCCATCCCGCTGTGTTAGTCCCACTGCTGCACTCTCTCCATCGCTCTGCGTTAACCCCACTGCTGCACTCTCACCATCCCGCTGTGTTAACCCCACTGCTGCACTCTCCCCATCGCTCTGTGTTAACCCCACTGCTGCACTCTCTCCATCGCGCCGTGTTAACTGCTCTGTTGCGCTCTCTCCATCGTGCTGTGTTAATCCCACTGCTGCACTCTCTCCATCATGCTGCGTTAATCCCACTGTTGCTCTCTCTCCATCCCGCTGTGTTAATCCCACTGCTGCACTCTCTCCATCGCGCTGCGTTAATCCCACTGCTGCACTCTCTCCATCGCGCTGCGTTTACCCCACTGCTGCACTCACTCCATCGCGCTGTGTTAATCCCACTGATGCACTCTCTCCATCGCGCGGTGTTAATCCCACTGCTGCACTCTCTCCATCGCGCTGCGTTAATCCCACTGCTGCTCTCTCTCCATCCCGCTGTGTTAATCCCACTGCTGCACTCTCTCCATTGCGCCGTGTTAATCCCACAGCTGCACTCTCTCCATCGCGCTGTGTTAATCCCACTGCTGCACTCTCTCCATCATGCTGTGTTAATCCCACTGCTGCTCTCTCTCCATCCCGCTGTGTTAATCCCACTGCTGCACTCTCTCCATTGCGCCGTGTTAATCCCACAGCTGCACTCTCTCCATCGCGCTGTGTTAATCCCACTGCTGCACTCTGTCCATCGCGCTGTGTTAATCCCACTGCTGCACTCTCTCCATCGCGCTGTGTTAATCCCACTGCTGCACTCTCTCCATCGCGCTGTGTTAATCCCACTGCTGCACTCTCTCCATCGCGCTGTGTTAATCCCACCGCTGCACTCTCTCTATCATGCTGTGTTAATCCCACTGCTGCACTCTCTCCATCGCGCTGTGTTAATCCCACTGCTGCACTCCCTCCATCGCGCTGTGTTAATCCCACTGCTGCACTCTCTCCATCGCGCTGTGTTAATCCCACTGATGCACTCTCTCCATCGCGCTGTGTTAATCCCACTGCTGCACTCTCTCCATCGCGCTGTGTTAATCCCACTGCTGCACTCTCTTCATCATGCTGTGTTAATCCCACTGCTGCACTCTCTCTATCGCGCTGTGTTAATCCCACTGCTGCTCTCTCTCCTTCCCGCTGTGTTAGTCCCACTGCTGCACTCTCTCCATCGCTCTGTGTTAACCCCACTGCTGCACTCTCACCATCCCGCGGTGTTAACCCCACTGCTGCACTCTCTCCATCGCTCTGTGTTAACCCCACTGCTGCACTCTCTCCATCGCGCCGTGTTAACTGCTCTGTTGCGCTCTCTCCATCGTGCTGTGTTAATCCCACTGCTGCACTCTCTCCATCTCGCTGCATTAATCCCACTGTTGCTCTCTCTCCATCGCGCTGTGTTAATCCCACCGCTGCACTCTCTCCATCGCGCTGTGTTAATCCCACTGCTGCACTCTCTCCATCGTGCTGTGTTAAACCCACTGCTGCACTCTCTCCATCCCGCTGTGTTAATCCCACTGCTGCACTCTCTCCATCGTGCTGTGTTAACCCCACTGCTGCACTCTCTGCATCGTGCTGCGTTAATCCCACTGCTGCACTCTCTCCATCGCGCCGTGTGAATCCCACTGCTGCACTCTCTCCATCGCGCTGTGTTAATCCCACTGCTGCGCTCTCTCCATCGCGCTGTGTTAATCCCACTGCTGCACTCTCTCCATCGCGCTGTGTTAACCCCACTGCTGCACTCTCTCCATCGCGCTGTGTTAATCCCACTTCTGCCCTCTCTCCATCGCGCTGTGTTAATCCCACTGCTGCACTCTCTCCATCGCGCTGTGTTAATCCCACTGCTGCACTCTCTCCATCGCACGGTGTTAATCCCACTGCTGCACTCTCTCCATCACGCTGTGTTAATCCCACTGCTGCACTCTCTCCATTGCGCCGTGTTAATCCCACTGCTGCACTCTCTCCATCGCGCTGCGTTAATCCCACTGCTGCACTCTCTCCATCACGCTGTGTTAACTGCTCTGTTGCGCTCTCTCCATCGTGCTGTGTTAATCCAACTGCTGCACTCTCTCCATCATGCTGCGTTAATCCCACTGTTGCTCTCTCTCCATCCCGCTGTGTTAATCCCACTGCTGCACTCTCTCCATCGCGCTGCGTTAATCCCACTGCTGCACTCTCTCCATCGCGCTGCGTTTACCCCACTGCTGCACTCACTCCATCGCGCTGTGTTAATCCCACTGATGCACTCTCTCCATCGCGCGGTGTTAATCCCACTGCTGCACTCTCTCCATCGCGCTGCGTTAATCCCACTGCTGCTCTCTCTCCATCCCGCTGTGTTAATCCCACTGCTGCACTCTCTCCATTGCGCCGTGTTAATCCCACAGCTGCACTCTCTCCATCGCGCTGTGTTAATCCCACTGCTGCACTCTCTCCATCATGCTGTGTTAATCCCACTGCTGCTCTCTCTCCATCCCGCTGTGTTATTCCCACTGCTGCACTCTCTCCATTGCGCCGTGTTAATCCCACAGCTGCACTCTCTCCATCGCGCTGTGTTAATCCCACTGCTGCACTCTGTCCATCGCGTTGTGTTAATCCCACTGCTGCACTCTCTCCATCGCGCTGTGTTAATCCCACTGCTGCACTCTCTCCATCGCGCTGTGTTAATCCCACTGCTGCACTCTCTCCATCGCGCTGTGTTAATCCCACCGCTGCACTCTCTCTATCATGCTGTGTTAATCCCACTGCTGCACTCTCTCCATCGCGCTGTGTTAATCCCACTGCTGCACTCCCTCCATCGCGCTGTGTTAATCCCACTGCTGCACTCTCTCCATCGCGCTGTGTTAATCCCACTGATGCACTCTCTCCATCGCGCTGTGTTAATCCCACTGCTGCACTCTCTCCATCGCGCTGTGTTAATCCCACTGCTGCACTCTCTTCATCATGCTGTGTTAATCCCACTGCTGCACTCTCTCTATCGCGCTGTTTTAATCCCACTGCTGCTCTCTCTCCTTCCCGCTGTGTTAGTCCCACTGCTGCACTCTCTCCATCGCTCTGTGTTAACCCCACTGCTGCACTCTCACCATCCCGCTGTGTTAACCCCACTGCTGCACTCTCTCCATCGCTCTGTGTTAACCCCACTGCTGCACTCTCTCCATCGCGCCGTGTTAACTGCTCTGTTGCGCTCTCTCCATCGTGCTGTGTTAATCCCACTGCTGCACTCTCTCCATCTCGCTGCATTAATCCCACTGTTGCTCTCTCTCCATCGCGCTGTGTTAATCCCACCGCTGCACTCTCTCCATCGCGCTGTGTTAATCCCACTGCTGCACTCTCTCCATCGTGCTGTGTTAAACCCACTGCTGCACTCTCTCCATCCCGCTGTGTTAATCCCACTGCTGCACTCTCTCCATCGTGCTGTGTTAACCCCACTGCTGCACTCTCTGCATCGTGCTGCGTTAATCCCACTGCTGCACTCTCTCCATCGCGCCGTGTGAATCCCACTGCTGCACTCTCTCCATCGCGCTGTGTTAATCCCACTGCTGCGCTCTCTCCATCGCGCTGTGTTAATCCCACTGCTGCACTCTCTCCATCGCGCTGTGTTAACCCCACTGCTGCACTCTCTCCATCGCGCTGTGTTAATCCCACTTCTGCCCTCTCTCCATCGCGCTGTGTTAATCCCACTGCTGCACTCTCTCCATCGCGCTGTGTTAATCCCACTGCTGCACTCTCTCCATCGCACGGTGTTAATCCCACTGCTTCACTCTCTCCATCACGCTGTGTTAATCCCACTGCTGCACTCTCTCCATTGCGCCGTGTTAATCCCACTGCTGCACTCTCTCCATCGCGCTGCGTTAATCCCACTGCTGCACTCTCTCCATCACGCTGTGTTAATCCCACTGCTGCACTCTCTCCATCGCGCTGTGTTAACCCCATTGCTGCACTCTCTCCATCGCGCTGTGTTAATCCCACTGCTGCACTCTCTCCATCGCGCCGTGTTAAACCCATTGCTGCACTCTCTCCATCGCGCTGTGTTAATCCCACTGCTGCTCTCTCTCCATCCTGCTGTGTTAATCCCACTGTTGCACTCTCTCCATCCTGCTGTGTTAACCCCATTGCTGCACTCTCTCCATCGCGCTGTGTTAATCCCACTGCTGCACTCTCTCCATCGCGCTGTGTTAACCCCATAGCTGCACTCTCTCCATCGCGCTGCGTTAATCCCACTGCTGCACTCTCTCCATCACGCTGTGTTAATCCCACTGCTGCACTCTCTCCATCGCGCTGTGTTAACCCCATTGCTGCACTCTCTCCATCGCGCTGCGTTCACCCCACTGCTGCACTCTCTCCATCGCGCCGTGTTAATCCCACTGCTGCACTCTCTCCATCGCGCTGTGTTAATCCCACTGCTGCACTCTCTCCATCGCGCTGTGTTAATCCCACTGCTGCACTCTCTCCACCCTGCTGTGTTAATCCCACTGCTGCACTCTCTCCATCCTGCTGTGTTAACCCCACTGCTGCACTCTCTCCATCGCGCTGCGTTAATCCCACTGTTGCTCTCTCTCCATCGCGCTGTGTTAATCCCACTGCTGCACTCTCTCCATCGCGCTGTGTTACTCCCACTGCTGCACTCACTCCATCGCGCTGTGTTAATCCCACTGTTGCTCTCTCTCCATCGCGCTGTGTTAATCCCACTGCTGCACTCTCTCCATCGCGCTGTGTTAATCCCACTGCTGCACTCTCTCCATCGCACGGTGTTAATCCCACTGCTGCACTCTCTCCATCGCGCTGTGTTAATCCCACTGCTGCACTCTCTCCATCGTGCTGTGTTAATCCCACTGCTGCACTCTCTCCATCGCGCTGTGTTAACCCCATTGCTGCACTCACTCCATCGCGCTGCGTTCACCCCACTGCTGCACTCTCTCCATCGCGCCGTGTTAATCCCACTGCTGCACTCTCTCCATTACGCTGTGTTAACCCCACTGCTGCACTCTCTCCATCGTGCTGTGTTAATCCCACTGCTGCACTCTCTCCATCGTGCTGTGTTAATCCCACTGCTGCACTCTCTCCATCGCGCCGTGTTAATCCCACTGCTGCACTCTCTCCATCGCGCTGTGTTAATCCCACTGCTGCACTCTCTCCATCGCGCTGTGTTAATCCCACTGCTGCACTCTCTCCATCACGCTGTGTTAATCCCACTGCTGCACTCTCTCCATCGCGCTTTGTTAATCCCACTGCTGCACTCTCTCCATCGCACGGTGTTAATCCCACTGCTGCACTCTCTCCATCGCGCCGTGTTAATCCCACTGCTGCACTCTCTCCATCGCGCTGTGTTAATCCCACTGCTGCACTCTCTCCATCGCGCTGTGTTAATCCCACTGCTGCACTCTCTCCATCACGCTGTGTTAATCCCACTGCTGCACTCTCTCCATCGCGCTGTGTTAACCCCACTGCTGCACTCTCTCCATCGTGCTGTGTTAACCCCACTGCTGCACTCTCTCCATCGTGCTGCGTTAATCCCACTGCTGCACTCTCTCCATCGCGCCGTGTGAATCCCACTGCTGCACTCGCTCCATCGCGCTGTGTTAATCCCACTGCTGCGCTCTCTCCATCGCGCTGTGTTAATCCCACTGCTGCACTCTCTCCATCGCGCTGTGTTAACCCCACTGCTGCACTCTCTCCATCACGCTGTGTTAATCCCACTGCTGCCCTCTCTCCATCGCGCTGTGTTAATCCCACTGCTGCACTCTCTCCATCGCGCTGTGTTAATACCACTGCTGCACTCTCTCCATCGCACGGTGTTAATCCCACTGCTGCACTCTCTCCATCACGCTGTGTTAATTCCACTGCTGCACTCTCTCCATTGCGCCGTGTTAATCCCACTGCTGCACTCTCTCCATCGCGCTGCGTTAATCCCACTGCTGCACTCTCTCCATCACGCTGTGTTAATCCCACTGCTGCACTCTCTCCTTCGCGCTGTGTTAACCCCATTGCTGCACTCTCTCCATCGCGCTGTGCTAATCCCACTGCTGCACTCTCTCCATCGCGCTGTGTTAACCCCATTGCTGCACTCTCTCCATCGCGCTGTGTTAATCCCACGGCTGCTCTCTCTCCATCCTGCTGTGTTAATCCCACTGCTGCACTCTCTCCATCCTGCTGTGTTAACCCCATTGCTGCACTCTCTCCATCGCGCTGTGTTAATCCCACTGCTGCACTCTCTCCATCGCGCTGTGTTAACCCCATTGCTGCACTCTCTCCATCGCGCTGCGTTAATCCCACTGCTGCACTCTCTCCATCACGCTGTGTTAATCCCACTGCTGCACTCTCTCCATCACGCTGTGTTAACCCCATTGCTGCACTCTCTCCATCGCGCTGCGTTCACCCCACTGCTGCACTCTCTCCATCGCGCCGTGTTAATCCCACTGCTGCACTCTCTCCATCGCGCTGTGTTAACCCCATTGCTGCACTCTCTCCATCGCGCTGTGTTAATCCCACTGCTGCACTCTCTCCATCCTGCTGTGTTAATCCCACTGCTGCACTCTCTCCATCCTGCTGTGTTAACCCCACTGCTGCACTCTCTCCATCGCGCTGCGTTAATCCCACTGTTGCTCTCTCTCCATCGCGCTGTGTTAATCCCACTGCTGCACTCTCTCCATCGCGCTGTGTTAATCCCACTGTTGCCCTCTCTCCATCGCGCTGTGTTACTCCCACTGCTGCACTCTCTCCATCGCGCTGTGTTAATCCCACTGTTGCTCTCTCTTCATCGCGCTGTGTTAAAACCACTGCTGCACTCTCTCCATCGCGCTGTGTTAATCCCACTGCTGCACTCTCTCCATCGCACGGTGTTAATCCCACTGCTGCACTCTCTCCATCGCACGGTGTTAATCCCACTGCTGCACTCTCTCCATCGTGCTGTGTTAATCCCACTGTTGCTCTCTCTCCATCGCACTGTGTTAATCCCACTGCTGCACTCTCTCCATCGCGCTGTGTTAATCCCACTGCTGCTCTCTCTCCATCGCGCTGTGTTAACCCCACTGCTGCACTCTCTCCATTGCGCTGTGTTAACCCCACTGCTGCACTCTCCCCATCGCGCTGTGTTGATCCCACTGCTGCAGTCTCTCCATCGCGCTGTGTTAATCCCACTGCTGCACTCTCTCCATCCCGCTGTGTTAATCCCACTGCTGCATTCTCTCCATCGCGCTGTGTTAATCCCACTGCTGCACTCTCTCCATCGCGCTGTGTTAATCCCACTGCTGCACTCTCTCCATCGCGCTGTGTTAATCCCACTGTTGCTCTCTCTCCATCCTGCTGTGTTAATCCCACTGTTGCTCTCTCTCCATCGCGCTGTGTTTATCCCACTGCTGCACTCTCTCCATCGCGCTGTGTTAATCCCACTGCTGCACTCTCTCCATCGCGCTGTGTTAATCCCACTGCTGCACTCGCTCCATCGCGCTGTGTTAACCCCACTGCTGCACTCTCTCCATCGCGCTGTGTTAATCCCACTGCTGCACCCTCTCCATCGCGCTGTGTTAACCCCACTGCTGCACTCTCTCCATCGCGCTGTGTTAACCCCACTGCTGCACTCTCTCCATCGCGCTGTGTTAATCCCACTGCTGCACTCTCTCCATTGCGCTGTGTTACTCCCACTGCTTCACTCTCTCCATTGCGCTGCGTTAACCCCACTGCTGCACCCTCTCCATCGCGCTGTGTTAATCCCACTGCTGCACTCTCTCCATCGCGCTGTGTTAATCCCTCTGTTGCTCTCTCTCCATCGCGCTGTGTTAGTCCCACTGTTGCACTCTCTCCATCGCGCTGTGTTAATCCCACTGCTGCTCTCTCTCCATCCTGCTGTGTTAATCCCACTGCTGCACTCTCTCCATAGCGCTGTGTTACTCCCACTGCTGCACTCTCTCCATCGCGCTGTGTTAACCCCACTGCTGCACTCTCTCCATCGCGCTGTGTTAACCCCACTGCTGCACTCTCTCCATCGCGCTGTGTTCATTCCACTGCTGCACTCTCTCCATCGTGCTGTGTTAACCCCACTGCTGCACTCTCTCCATCGCGCTGTGTTAATCCCACTGCTGCACTCTCTCCATCGCACTGTGTTAATCCCACTGCTGCACTCTCTCCATCATGTTGCGTTAATCCCACTGCTGCACTCTCTCCATCGTGCTTTGTTAACCCCACTGCTGCACTCTCTCCATCGCGCTGTGTTTCTTCCACTGCTTCACTCTCTCCATCGCGCTGTGTTAATCCCACTGCTGCACTCTCTCCATCGCGCTGTGTTAACCCCACTGCTGCACTCTCTCCATCGCGCCGTGTTAATCCCACTGCTGCACTCTCTCCATCGCGCTGTGTTAATTCCACTGCTGCACTCTCTCCATCGCGCTGTGTTAACCCCACTGCTGCACTCTCTCCATCGCGCTGTGTTAATCCCACTGTTGCACTCTCTCCATCGCGCTGTGTTAATCCCACTGCTGCACTCTCTCCATCGCGCTGTGTTAATCCCACTGCTGCACTCTCTCCATCGTGCTGTGTTAACCCCACTGCTGCACTCTCTCCATCGCGCTGTGTTAATCCCACTGCTGCACTCTCTCCATCCCGCTGTGTTAATTCCACTGCTACACTCTCTATCGCACTGTGTTAATCCCACTGCTGCCCTCTCTCCATCGCGCTGTGTTAACCACACTGCTGCACTCTCTCCATCGCGCTGTGTTAATCCCACGGCTGCACTCTCTCCATCGCGCTGCGTTAATCCCACTGTTGCTCTCTCTCCATCGCGCTGTGTTAATCCCACTGCTGCACTCTCTCCATCGTGCTGTGTTATCCCCACTGCTGTACTCTCTCCATCGCGCTGTGTTAATCCCACTGCTGCACTCTCTCCATCGCGCTGTGTTAATCCCACTGCTGCACTCTCTCCATCGCGCTGTGTTAACTCCTCTGTTGCTCTCTTTCCATCGCGCTGTGTTAATCCCACTGCTGCGCTCTCTCCATCGCGCTGTGTTAACTCCTCTGTTGCTCTCTCTCCATCGCGCTGTGTTAATCCCACTGCTGCACTCTCTCCATCGTGCTGTGTTAATCCCACTGCTGCACTCTCTCCATCGCGCTGTGTTAATCCCACTGCTGCACTCTCTCCATCGCGCTGTGTTAATCCCACTGCTTCACTCTCTCCATCGCGCTGTGTTAATCCCACTGCTGCACTCTCTCCATCGCGCTGTGTTAACTCCTCTGTTGCTCTCTTTCCATCGCGCTGTGTTAATCCCACTGCTGCACTCTCTCCATCGCGCTGTGTTAATCCCACTGCTGCACTCTCTCCATCGCGCTGTGTTAATCCCACTGCTGCTCTCTATCCATCGCTCTGTGTTAATCCCACTGCTGCACTCTTTCCATCATGCTGTGTTAATCCCACTGCTGCACTCTCTCCATCCCGCTGTGTTAATCCCACTGCTGCACTCTCTCCATCGCGCTGTGTTAATCCCACTGCTGCACTCTCTCCATCGCGCTGTGTTAATCCCACTGCTGCACTCTCTCCATCGCGCTGTGTTAACCCCACTGCTGCACTCTCTCCATCACGCTGTGTTAATTCCACTGCTGCACTCTCTCCATCGCGCTGTGTTAATCCCACTGCTGCACTCTCTCCATCGCGCTGCGTTAATCCCACTGTTGCTCTCTCTCCATCGCGCTGTGTTAATCCCACTGCTGCACTCTCTCCATCGTGCTGTGTTAATCCCACTGCTGCACTCTCTCCATCGTGCCGTGTTAATCCCACTGCTGCACTCTCTCCATCGCGCTGTGTTAACCCCACTGCTGCACTCTCTCCATCGCGCTGTTAATCCCACTGCTGCACTCTCTCCATCCCGCTGTGTTAATCCCACTGCTGCACTCTCTCCATCGCGCTGCGTTAATCCCACTGTTGCACTCTCTCCATCCCGCTGTGTTAATCCCACTGCTGCTCTCTATCCATCGCGCTGTTAATCCCACTGCTGCACTCTCTCCATCACGCTGTGTTAATCCCACTGCTGCACTCTCTCCATCCCGCTGTGTTAATCCCACTGCTGCACTCTCTCCATTGCGCTGTCTTTTATAAAAATACATTTCAAGTACCCAATAGATTTTTTTTTCCAATTATCCGTGCCGTACCACCTGTCCCTCGTGGAAAAATGTATACAGAGTTACACCTTTGACCACAATTCCATCAGGCAGTGATCTGCATGTAATGTCCTAGAGGCCCTTTGGGGTAAAGGAGATGATGGATCATGTCAGATGGTTCCCTGAGCAAACAGTCAAGGCCATTTAGCAGAACGCGCCATCACCAGAACGTTCAAACAAGCCGCAACTCCTAGCTTGGCCGGTGGTGAGAAAGCTCCTCCACGCCAGAACCTTCCGACACGCCTGGAGTCTCACCCCTTCCGCATGTTGCCCTCGAGGGACTGTGACGGGGAAGAGACCATTGTCCTTCATCTTGTGGAATGTGCCTTTCAAAGAGGGACTGGAGAGAGAAGAAGTGTTTTTTGTCGCAGTTCATCCCGAGCAGCTCGGTGACACAGGACTCTGTATGGTGGGCAGTGCAGTTCTGGCACAAAATGAGCTTGAATGACCAGGCCAGGTCACCATATTGGGTGCTTGGGCATCCATCTTGGGTCTGAGCATGTGTGGCGGCATTAGATCCCGCTGGGCTGTTTACAAGGACGAACACCGAGACTAACTTCAGCTGTTGCTCGAGGATCATCAACTCGGTGAAAGACCGAGTCTGCCCAAAACGTGTTGGTCTTCCAGTGCAAAGAGTTGTCCCTGACCGCGTGTTGCCAACTGGCACATTCCTAGCCCAACATTCCAAATTCAGGGATGCACTAAAGCTTGGGGCAGCTGCCGCAGAGGCGCAATGGGGAATATCGCTGTCGAAGATCTTTCAGCCATAGTGAACCAAGGGGAGTGGGAGTTGTATAGAACCCCCTTGGGCTGTATGACTCATATTGAATGTATAAAGTGAATATTACATGTATCACATTTCTGTTGAGGCATCTGAGTGCAGCTTGATCTGTGTAGACAACTTAAAAACCATTGCAATATTTGTAATGACCATTTTGAAATGTCTGTAATGCTTCATTGAATGTATTGAAGCACCTCTGATGTATGTAGAAAACTTGAATATTATTTTTTGTGATGGCCTCTTTGAAATGTCTATCATGTTATTTCAGATATTTTACAAATGAAGAATATTTTTGCAAAATCAAATCCTTCAACACCTTTGCTGCCCTTACCAATATGGTGGGCGGTGCAGTTCTGGCACAAAATGAGCTTGAATGACCAGGCCAGGTCACCATATTGGGTGCTTGGGCATCCATCTTGGGTCTGAACATGTGTGGGGTCATTAGGTCTCCCAACAGCAGCCCTGACTCCCGAATCATGGCAGTAGATTGACAACTAGTCAATAAATTCCAAACAAGAGTCATTTCCGGATTACCACTAATTCTATTTACAAGGAATCTCCAATTCCTTTGATTCACTTCCTGCTTGTCGTTGCTGGGAAACAGTGCTGAGTCCCTCCCACTTGTGCCCTTAGTAACTAGAGCAAACAAAAAATAGGAGCTTCAATGGGTTTAACAGAAACCGGTCAAGGAAGCAACAGCAGCAAAAAGTTCAAACAATGGCAAGATGGGATCACAGTGACAGGAGCTAGCAAACAGAGCCACATACAGGTCAGTTCAGTTCATCACTATTCCTCCTTGTTAACCCCCTCCCCAATATTCGCCTTCACAATGAGGAGTGGCTGCACTCACGCCTCTGAAATGGGGGTTTTGTGAAGCCAGGAGGGCCTTGTTGGACAGGCAACACTGAGGTCTGCTGTGCTGTTGGAGAATCAGAACAGGAGTAATGGTGCACTGTCAGAAGGGCAGTTTCATGGGACTGTTGCATAGTACTGAGGGATTGCTGCTCTGTCAGGAGATCAGTAATGAGGCAGTGCGGCACTATCTGTGGGTCAGTACCAAGGGAGCGCTGCACTGTCAGAGGGTCAGCATTCAGGGTGTGCTGCACAGTCAGAGGGTCAGAACTGAGGGAATATTACACTATCAGAAGGTCAACATTGAGGGAGTGCTGCTCTGTCAGGGGGTCATTACCGAGGGAGTATTGCACTGTCTCACGGTCAGTACTGAGGGAATGCTGCACTGTCGGAAGGTCCAAATTGAGGGTGTGCTGCACTGTCAGAGGGTCATTACCGAGGGAGTGTTGCACTGTTTCAGGGCCAGTACTGAGGGAGTATTGCACTGTCGGAGGATCAGTATTGAGGGAATGCTGCACTGTCAGAGGGTCAGCATTGAGGGTGTGTTGCACTGTCAGGGGTGCAATCTTTGGGATGGAATGTTAAACAAAGCCATGCCTGCCCTCTCAAGTGCACACAATATTCCCATGGCTTGTTTCAGAAGATGAGCAGGAAGTTCTCCCCAATCTGCCTACTCTGCACATCTTTGGGTTGTGAGACCCACGCATCCACGGAGAGAATGTGCAAACTGCACACGGACAGTGACCTGGGGCCGGGATCGAACCCGCTGTGAGGCAGCAGTGACCCACTGCGCTGTGAGGCAGCAGTGTTAACCACTGTGCCAACGTGCCTGCCGCTGATCGGAAAAGATTATCTGATCATAATCACATGGCTGTGACCTTTATGCTCACGTTCCTACATTACAACAGTGACAACATTTCAAAGTATATCATTAGCTTGAAAGCACTTTGAGATGTTCTAAGCTGTGACAAGTGTTGTATAAGTGCAATATTTTTCTTTTGTTTACATCAGAGTGAGATGTTGTAAAAAGGGTTTGACCCACTGGCCCCTCTGAGTTTTACGCTCTGCGTCATGACTGATCAGAGAACAAATGCAACTGAGTTGGAAGTGTGTGAGCAACCATTGGGTTACATCGCAGGCCTGTCTTTCCCACAGGAACCACAGGTAAGACCAGAGGAATATAAAAAATACCCCTTTTTGTAAAAGCACCCATTTGTGGTCATTTCTGTATGTATGTATGTAAACCAAGACCGGAATAAACCAGTTTGGTTGGGTTCTTGAATTCCATGCGGCACACAGAGTCTTTTTGTGCTGCAAAGATATCACACACACCAGTGGATTTTTCATCTCAAATTATCTCTTTATTATTGAATCTTCGTCTAAATGGGCCCTGGAGCCTGCTCCACCATTCAGGAAGACAATAGGTGAACTTCTGTCTCAACTGCAGCTTCCCACTTTCACCCCATGCCCCATAATTTGGTTAGTATCCACAAATCATTTGGTACCAACCTTAAATTTATTCAATGATGGAGCATCTCTAACCCTGTGGGGTAGGGAATGCCAAAGATTCATTACCTCTAAATGAGGAAATTGCACCTCCTCTCAGTCGGAATTAGCCAACCCCTTATTTGGACCCTTGTTCTATACTTGCCACCCAGAGGAGCAGCCTTTCTGTGCCCACCTGATGAGCCTCTTAAGAATATGCGTGCGATTCAGAGACCGTATTGCGCCCAGCACGGATCCGGGAGCACCGGGTGAATAGCGGTAGAGGGCAAACTGAGCTTTGTGCCAGACGATTAATCCAGCCCACTCCCGATGACGAGTTCCAGATCACGGCACAAAATGGTGCGAATATCATTAACCCTAATTTGCATTCATTTCAATCTCATTAAAGAGATTGACCTCAAATGCAGCGGCCTCCCGGGAATTACCCGACTCCGCAGCAGAAAGTCATGCGAGCGTTGTTTAGTACTCCTTTACCAAAATGTGAAGCTGGTGCAACAGCTTCTGAGGGGAAGTAAGGAGGTGAGTATCCATTTCCGTTTTCCAGCATGTAGGTCAAGGGCACTGGAGCTGCTGCTGTTGAGCGGGGGTTGAAGCTTTCCAGGGTGGGATTTGCTCCTGGGTTGGGATTTGCCCCTTATGGTGGTGAGGGGCCTTGCATCTGTGAGGCTTTCAAACCCTCTTAAATATTGTGAAGACCCATATCAGGGGCGACCGCAGCTGCAGCCTGTCTGTCCTGCCAGACTCAGGGCTGTGGCCTCTCTCCTGAAAGTCTATTTCACTCCCTTTTACTGTGAGCAGCCTCTAGCTTCACAGCCAAAGGCTATTTCAAATGAGAAATTAGCCTTGTTAGTTGTGAGAGCATTCCACACTCCTGAACTCTCAAGTGCCTCCTCGAAGGCACAAGTGCCATGTCTCAGAGGATGATTAGCACACTGCATGTCCAGCAATCTTTGATGCCTGAATAACACTGTGCCTGAACTCTCGGAGCATCAGCACCACCGAGGCAGCTGCTAACAATCAAACGCTAAAGAGCAGGGTTTCACCACAGAGGATCCTCTCACGGCCAGAGGGTAAGCGAGTGGCTGAACCGAGGTCAGCTGAACACAGCCTCCCTAATGTTCCCGGCAGACGGTCTCCTGATGGTGAGTGTGCAGAGCAAAGTTTGCCAGCACAACTGGCTCACTGGATGGCACTCTGAGAGAAAGCGGGACAGTCAAGGTAAGGGTCTGGAGGCTTGGTGGGTTTGAAGGTCCTGGGGTGGAAACCACAACTGATTGTTGGACACTCTCCTTCTCCATTCCAAATAAAATAATGTTTGCTGGAGTTGGTCCTGCGGGGGCTGGCCTCGTGTTGCTTGTGGCAGCCAAGGCAGGCAGATGCTGTAGAAAGCAGCAACGCCATGTTCAGGCGGCCACCCCGCAAACCCTGACGACCCAGCTGCCCATTAGGCTGAGGAGCGACCAGACGTGGAGGGCAGCAATGGCTCAAGGTGTACAGGCGTCGTTGGTCATTCAGTGAGCTGACAGACTCAATGTGCTGCAGGAGACTGCATCTCAGCAGAGAGACAGTGGGAGACCTGTGCCATGTCCGCGTGGGCATGGCATCCCGTGGAGGAGGAGGTCTCCCGATGGCCATGAAGGTCACTGCAGCCCTAAAGCTTTATGGCACCTGGTCATTCCAGGGCTCGAGCAGGAACTTGTGCGACATATCGCAGTTATCCCTCCCACAGGTGTATCTGGGAGGTGATGGATGCTCTGTATGCCCGGGCATCAGACTATTACACCTTCGAGCTGGACCAGGCACATCGAGCTGCAGGATTTCCTGCCAGCCCCAGGTCTAAGGGGTGATCAATGGCACGCATGGCACCCTGCGAGCACTGGGGCATCAGCCCTCTCATCACAGCATTCAATCTTGTGAACCTTAATTGTCCCCCCTCTAAGGTAAATATATCCTTCCTCAGGGAAGGAGACCAAAACACACAGTAGGGTGTCTCAGCATAGCCCTATATAATTGCAATAGCAAAATAATGTGGATGATAGAAATTTGAATCCCGATATAATTGTAGCAATGTGTCCTTACTCTTGTACTCCAGCCCCCTAATAAAGACTAACTTACCATTTACCTTCCTAATTGCTTGTGTGTACCTACATGTTAATTTTCTTTATACTATGTGCCAGGGATGAAGAATATCAATTAGTGAGTTCACCTTTCCATACCTCTCTTGGCCTTCCCATAGATTCCTACAATGTTTTGAAATTAATATTTGGAAATAATTAGCAAATTCACCCTGAGGCGAGCTGGATCTGCCAGTTTATTTTCGTTTGAATGCTACAATGTGAGCTAACAGGCCTTTCTGCTATTTATACCAGGTGTCCAGTAAAGTTTGGCGCCCTTGACATTAACTAACATTGCACCAACTCCCAAGGTGCTTCTGTGCGGCAGCAGAGATACAATACTGCTCAGGGCTTGGCCGCCGCGTGGTGTTTGTGTTACTGGGTTCAGAATCCAGTGGGAGGTGAGTTCAAATCCCACTGTGGCAGACTGAGAATTTGAATTCAGTAAAAATGACCTTGAAGCTGTCTTGTGTCCTTCAGGGCAGGAAATCTGCTGTCCTTACTCAGTCTGGTTGACTCTTATCTGCATTATTCTGGGTGGCACGGTGACACAGTGCTTAGCACTGCTGCCTCACAACGTCAAGGACTCGGGTTTAATTCCGGCCTTGGGAGAAAACAATGAAGGTCAGTTGTGAATGAGCATGGGGTTTGGAATTTGAGGAAATTCTGCTCAAGTCTTCCTTTTGACTCTCAGATTACTCAGCATTTTCAAATCCCACTGTCAAGGAGGTTAAAGAGAGTGAAGGTTGAGGAGATTTAGAAATCCGTTGACTTTTGTTTTTAAATAAATGGAAACACGGGATGCTTTTCCTGGATTAGATTCCATTCGCTTGAATCCTTCAGTTCTAATAAAATAGGAAAATGTTCATTACTGATAAAAATCTGTACCGGCGCCTGTTCGGGCACACAGAGGGAGAATTCAGAATGTCCAATTCACCTAACAAGCACGTCCTTCGGGACTTGTGGGAGGAAACCGGAGCACCCGGAGGAAACCCACGCAGACACGGGTAGAACGTGCAAACTCCGCACAGACAGTGACTCAAGCGAGAATCGAACCCGGGACCTTGGTGCTGTGAACCATGAAAAATAAAGAACTGTTCAAATTGCATCAAGCGATGACACAATCTGGTAGCTATCAGAGTCCATCATGGCCATGGCTACAATAGCTGCTCACCCGCAATTCTGATAAAATGAAGCATTTTGCCTATTGCTGCAAAGGGCTCCACCTTAACTAGCCGCACCATCGCCAAGACCACTTGCTTTCACCTCTGTAATACCACAAAATCTAGCCCGGCTTCAGCTCGCCTGCTTCTGAAACCGAGCCCTTTTTCTACCTCTAAACCTGACTATTCCAATTCTCTCCTGTCCGGCTTCCCATTTTCTTCTGTCCTTAAACTTCAACTCATTCGAAACTCTACTGTCTCATAATCTAATTCGAATCGAGTCCTGTTCACTCATCACCCACGTATTTGCTGACCTACACTGGCTCCTGGTCCTGCAACACCTCGATTTCAACATTTTCAACCACCGGTTCAAATTCCTCCATGGACCTCCCCCTGCCTATTTCTGTAACCTCTTCCAGCCCCACTACAATGCAGGACGAGAGGAGGCCATTCATCCCATTGTGCTAGTGCTGGCACTTTGTAAGAGCTGTCCACTGAGTACTAATCCCCTGGTTCTTTCTCCTAGCCCTGCCACTCTACTGAGCTTCATAAATGAAATGAAATGAAATGAAAATCACTTATTGTCACAAGTAGGCTTCAATGAAGTTACTGTGAAAAGCCCCTAGTCGCCACATTCCAATCGAACCGTGAAAGTTCTCCGATCTCACCTTTATTCTTTACAGGCATTCATTGACCTATAGAGTATTTTCAACACTTCCTGTTTTTACTTCCAGCCATGGAGTCATTTTAAAAATTCTTTTTTATTTATTCTTCCCTTTTAGTTTCTAGGACCACTTGCTTCCTGTGTGGGATTCCTGCTGCCAGCTCTCTTTCTTTCTTTTTCCGTCTCTCTCTCTTTGTCTGTGTGGAAATCTTGACCTTTACCCATTTCCATGAACTTTGTTTTGTTGCAAATATAGACTTGATTTGTAAAGTATCTGAAAGAACATTGCAAGCCCTTTAAAAGTGCAATAATATTCAGGTTTTCTACAGACATGCTGCACTCTGAGGTGCTTCAATACATTCAAAGAAACATTACAGACATTTCAAAGTGGTCATTACTCATGGTGCAAAGGTATTTCCATGAACTGTGATACTAACATCGCCGTGTGTGGGGATTGAATTACACTCTAAATCTCCTGCATCCAGGACAGCGGTCACAGTCAACAAAGACATTGTGACTCTTAGAGTGTTTCACATTTGCTTGTCCTGCGTACTGGGAGAACAGGTTGTGTGTGTGCCTGATGTGGAATGTGTTGTGCCATGACCTGCCCTCAGTGTGAGGGCAGTGGAAAGGTTCTGAGCTGTGAGTCACACTGATTTGAATTAAGCTTCATGTAAATGTGGTGATTCAAACTCCCCGTGAGGTCTGGTCCAATCCTTCCTTTATGTTCATTCTCCCCGAGCTAACGAGTGCAACTGACTTTCAATCTGCTCTCTTGTATTGTGGGATGTAAGTGGCCAGTGTCTGTCGAACGAATCCCTTGGGAAAGGGGTTGAATATCCCACGGGAAAACAAGTCCTGGTCAGAGATGGGGCATCATGGTTTTAGATGGCTCTTTTAACATGGTAAAACATTTGTGTATACATCAGGCACTGGAACAGAGTGAGTGTATTGATGTTGTCGGTGGAAATGGGGAAGTTGGTTTTATGTCTCAAACTGTCACAAGTCAAAATGGAAAAATTGTTGTTGCAGGAGCATAAGCCCCAAGAAAGAAAATATAAATACGACGCCATTCATTAATTAATTAAAAAAAATAAGAGCACCCAATTCATTTTTTCCAATTAAGGGGAAATTTAGCGTGACCAATCCACCTACCTGCACAATTTTGGGTTGTGGGGGCGAACCGCACGCAAACATGGGGAGAATGTGCAAACTCCACACAGACAGTGACCCAGAGCCGGGATCGAACCTGGGACCTCGGCACCGTGAGGCAGCAATGTTAACCACTGCGCCACCGTGCTGCCCCTATAATGCCGTTCATAACCACAGGACATCCAAAGAACTTTCCAACCACTTTTGAAGTGTCAGTGTTGTGATGTAGGAAATGCAGCAGCCATTATGCACATGGCAATGTGATTGTTTTAAAAAAATATTCGTGCCAGCATTTATGGTCCATCCCTAATTGTCCTTTAGGGGGCAGTTAAGAGTCACCCACATTGCTGTGGGCCTCGGAGTCACAGGAAGGCCACACCAGGTAAGGATGACAGATTTTCTTCCCGAAATTGTTGCTGCAAGAAAAGGACATTAGTGAACCAGATGGGGTTTCACAACAATGGTTTCATGGTCATCATTAGACTTTTTAAAATTAATTTTTTATTAAATAAATTTAGAGTACCCAATTCATTTTTTCCAATTAAGGGGCAATTCAGCATGGCCAATCCACCTACTCTGCACATCTTTGGGGCGAAACCCACACAAGCACGGGGGAGAATGTGCAAACTCCACACGGACAGTGACCCAGAGCCAGGATTGAACGTGGGACGTCGGTGCCATGAGGCAGCAGGACTAACCCACTGTGCCACCGTACTGCCCCCATCATTAGACTTTTAATTCCAGATTTTTACTGAATTCAAATTTCACCATCTGCCGTGGTGGGATTTGAACCTGGGTCCCCAGAGCATTACTCTGGGTCTGTGGTTTACTAGTCCAGTGACAATACCACTGCACTACCGCCTCCCCATTGTGGTGGCTCGAGACATACATAGTAGTCTTCCAGTGGTAAACAAAGAGTTTATTGATGAAAAGCAAAGGCAGTTAGATAACAGACACAGAACACGACATAACAGTGGTGGAATTCTGCATTCCTGAGATTAACTGTTGACACTGGGGCAGGAGTCGTGAACTTCTACGACAATAAAACTGGCGCCGCACTTGGACCAATTCAGCGACTGTGAAGGGGCTAGCACTGGCGCCACATTTAACATGATCGATTCCAATGGGAAATGGTGCAGGATTCGCCGGGTTTACAATTGACACTCAGGAGGCTGACCAGCTGCAGCCACATATACACACTTCATTCCCCACACACACCATCCCAGTCAACAAGATGGCAGCAAAGGAGAGCGGCATCCCGTTTCACGGACGGCAAGCTCGAGACCCTGCTAGAGGCCATGGAGGAGGGGTGGGCGACCTGTTCCCCTGCCTGGAAAGGAGGCTGCCAGCCGCCGCCTTTCGCCATGCCTGGACGCAGGTGGCAGAGGTGTTCAGCGCCATCAGCAACACTGTCTACGCCGGCCAGCATTGTCAGAAGAAACTGCACGACCTCCTCAGGACGGCCAGGGTGAGTAGGCAGCACGGTGCCTCTGGCGCCAAATCCCGTCCCACACATCCATAACCTCGCTCCTCACCCCCCACCCAGAGTGCAGCCGAACCCCCATCCTGCACTTCATGCCAGCACTCATACTGGCCCCCATGGCTGGGTTCCCTCGCCACCAGCTACCCACCCCATGGGCTAAATGCGTCGGACTGTGTAACACTGTGTGTTTTCTATTCGCCCTGCCCAAGGAGAAGGCTGCCCATAACCGCTGGGAACAGCAGAAGACTGGAGGGGGACCACCAGACCTGCGACCCCTCACTGCAGCAGAGCAGAGGGCCCTGGACGTAGTCGGCGGGCCCAAAGAAAGAGAAGTTGCCGCGGTGAAGGTCGGCATCGGGCGAGGAAGTGAGACCCCGCTGAGTTGTGGTAACCGTGACATGTGTGTCACCCCTCCACCACCCCTCCACCCACCACCATCCCTCCACCCCACACCACCCCTAAAGCCCTGTTTCACCATCATCACCACTCCTATTCTCCCTCTCCCTAACACCCCGCCTCCCCCCTCCCCAACACACCCTCACCACCCCCACTACCCCCCCAGCCCACAATCCAATCAAACGTCTTGTCTTGTGTCTTGCAGGAGCAGCTGGTGATGGGGTGGGCCCTTCTGGTTTCCCCTGCCCCAAATCCCCGCCACAGCCACAGCCACAGCCAGAACTCCAGGTGCCAACCAGCGACGAGGACGATACCGATACAGACGGGAGCCATCGAACTGAATCCCAGGCAACCCCGGATCTCAGGTCTGAGGCTGACACGGATTTCCCACCACAGCTGTCTCCAACACCCTCCACCATCCCAGAGACACTCCTCTTGGTTGCGCATGTTAGTGAAGGGGCTCCTGGGACACTATCTGGTGCGCACCACATACATGCTCCGCAGCAGGTGGAGGTAGGAACTCCCAAGAGGACGGACGGTCGGAGGGTGGGCCGACCTCAGGGACCAGCTGCCGGTTGGATGGATTTGGGCTTCTGGAACGGACAGACCCAACGATCGTGGAGATGCAGCCACACAACCAGGGACTGCATGAGGGGTTGGCGTCGAGCATCCAGCACCTGCAGGTACAGTTGCAAGAGTCCAACTACGTGCAGGAGCAGGGGGTGGTGCCGGCCCTGCAAATCCTGGCCGAGAAGGCAGCGGGGCCCCAGGACTGGCAGCGCTAGGTGGTGGGAGAGCCTCAGGAGTTAGCCCCACTCACACCCACGTCCCATGGAGTAGCCCGGGGGCCATTTGGCACCCCGAACGAGCAGGAGGAGGTGATGGGGCCGGTGACTCCGCAGGGGAGGTGCCGGAACACCGCAGCCAGAGGGAGCCTACAAAAAATATTTTTTCACTGTTTAATTTCACTTTGGAAGTCTGCAGTGCAGATTAGCACCAGAAATCACTGTTTGGCAGACTGAGTTTCAGAAAACCCTGAAAAATCTGAAGGAGCTCAACAGCACCACCATTGCAGTCAAGCAATAAGCTATGACCAACCATGGCAGTGGCTACTAAAGTACTGCAGCTCAACAGCTACATTCTAAAGCGACATTGAAACAGCCGGTAAAACTGTCTGCAAAAGGCTAAAAGGTGGCCACAAAATTCCAACATTCAATTGGAAGATTGCAGACCTCCTATCTTGTTCTGACAATGCATAGAACTGTGTTTCCTAGATGTCAACAATTTTGAACCAGATAAAAAAGCCATTACAATTAAAATTACTACATGCAATGAAAGCCTCCACACACTGAGGCTGGGATTCTCTAAAAACGCGGCTGAGTGTTGACTCCGGCGTAAACACCGGAGTGTTTCATGCTGGCGTCATCGGGTCTCTTGGCTCAGTGATTCTGTAGCCCACAGGGGGCCAGCATGGCGCCGGAGTGCTCTGCGCTGTTGCAGCCCTGCACTGCTCGCCGCGGGTCCATGCATGCACGCAGCGGCCGTTTCCGCCCCGGCGCCACACAACATGGCAGAGCCACACAGTGGGCCAGCGTGGAAGAAGGTAGACCCCTCCCAGATTGCGCGTGCCCACCGATCGGTGGCCCCCGATCGTGGGCCTGGCTGTCGTGGAGGACCCCCCCCGGAGACTGATCCCCCCCACCAGGAGGGCCACCGCAGCCGCGACGCCGAGCTCCCGCCGGGTGGAACCATACATGAACCAGGAACTCAGCCAATTGACCGCGGAGAAACGTCGCAGGGCCCTCTTTCAACGGTTTCCGACCGGCACCGCGTCGACCGCGCGCGACTGACGCCAATTCTCCGGTCGCCGTAGAATCACGTCCCGGCGTCGGACCCAATCGCGGGTCTGAGGCCCCATTCTCTGACCCTGTGCTGAGGCCCCATTCTCTGACCCTGTGCTGAGGCCCCATTCTCTGACCCTGTGCTGAGGCCCCATTCTCTGACCCTGTGCTGAGCTCCATTTCGGCGCGGAGGCTCGGAGAATCCCGGCCTGAATGTCTGATGACCATTTTAAACGTCCAGGTAAAATATGGTCAACACTTGAAGATCAGTTAATATTGAAGCTTCACCTCTTACTGCACTGTCTATAGCATTCATGGGCGGGATTCTCCATTTCTAAGACTAAGGGCTGGGTTCTCTGATTTTGAGACTAAGTGCTGACGTTGGCGTGGGAACAGTGGCGTTTTATTACAGAAAAAATGGCGCAACAGCTGCACCGATTCAGCTACTTTAAATGGACGAGCACCGTCACCATGTGGAACACAACCAGTTCCAAGCGAAATGACGCCGGATTCGCCGGGTCCATTATTGGCGCACGTGAGGCTCACAGGCCGCAGCCGCACTTAAATGATCCATCCGCCCGCACACACCGTCCCAGCCAACAGGGTGGATGGAAGGAGAGCAGTGCAACGGTTCAGGGACACTGAGCTGGACACCCTCCTGGACGCCGTGGAGGAGAGAAGGATGATCCTGTACCCCGACCCAGGAGGAAGGTCACCAGGTGCTGCCGTTCGACATGCCTGGGCGCAGGTGGCAGAGGCGGTCAGCACCGTGGGCAACGCGTCCGGACTGACATGCAGTGCCAGAAGAAACGCCACGACCTCCTCCAGGCGGCCAGGGTGAGTAGGCAGCACTGTGCCCCTGGCAGTAACCCCTCCGCACACACCCGTAATCCGGCCCCTTCCCCCCCCCCGGGGGACAGCTGAACCACCACCCTGCCCCACATGCTGGTACCCATGCCAGCTGCCATGGCCGGGTGACCTAGCCACTGAGGCCACCAACTACCCAACCCCTGGGCTGCATGCTTCGGAACGTCGCACGATTGTGCTGTTTGTGTCATCCCCCACCCCCCCCCAAGGAAAAGGCCGCGCACAACCGCCAGGAGCGGGAGAAGACCGGAGGGGAACCACCGGAACTGCGGCTCCTCACCATGCCCGAGCAGAGGGCACAGGATGTGGTTGGCAGCCTGGAGGAAAGGGAGGTCACCGGGGTGGAGTTCGACGGCGGGCGAGGAAGTGAGATCTCGCGCAGTTGGGGTAGGCTCGATCCACATGGAACTGGATGTATTGAGGCACCTGGGGATATAGGGCCTCCGTGACGGAGTGGGTGCACCTGTGCACCGAGGTCTGTGAGATCCCGGACAGGTCCCCACTCGGCGCCTGGAAGGACCCCGCCGTGCAGAAGTTCAGGGCGACTGCCAGCTTGATAGCCCTGGGAGCAGGTATCCTCTCCCATACCCTCACAGTGCCAGGTGCACCATGATTTGGTTGGCTGATACATCACACTGCCTCCCTGCTCAGCCGGAGTCTCCAACGGCATGCCCAGTCCGGCAGGTCGGCAAATGACAGGCACTGCCGGTACACCAGGCCTCATACGACGCCTCCTTGGCACCTCCTCGGCCTGTTGGGCGGCTCGCTGTCCAACCTGGGGGGCTGCCTCATCTTCCTCTGGGACACGCTCCGCTGCTGCACCTTCCTCCTCCTCCTCGAGCAGCTCCAGCTCATACAGCCGCAGTGCATCCCCCAGGCCTGGAGGAAGGCCAACATTGCTGATATTCCAATATCCATTGTCTGCAGGGGGTGAAAGGCCCACATGTTGGCATGGTGCGTATCCCCGTGCCCAACCAGGTCCACCGGGCTGCAGGGTGCCCCCGGTTGGCAATGCGGTGTATTGCACACATAGTAAAAGGGAGGGGGAGATAGAGAAATTGAGTTTTACAATACAAGGACACAAAAAAATGAATATTAGTTCACGTGAATTCCAAAGTCAGAGTCCAGTAAGTGGTTCTTGCACCTAGGCATTCAAGTTCAGCTGGTTGAAGATCAGGGTTATAGTATTTGCTTTTTCAATTAGAGCTGATACTGCAGGATTAATTAGGTACGCAAAGATTGAATTGGTTAAGTCCAAAATCTTTTTTTTGAAAAATATTTTATTGAGGCATTTATATTATAAATTTTAACAAGCAAACACGCACCAAATACACAACAAAACCCAGCCAATATGGCTTACATAAACAACTCCCCAACCCCAATTCCCCCCAACCTTCCCCCACCTTACCCAACTCCCCATGCCTCCCCTTTTTAACCCCACTCCCCCCAACACTGCTGACAGCGTAATTGTTCCCAAAGAAGTCGATAAACGGCTGCCACCTCCGGGTAAACCAGTGTTTTTCAAACTTTTTGTCGAGTGACCCATTTTACAGAATAGTCGACTGTCGTGACCCATGCCACATTCTCAAAAGGGTTTCCATAATTACTGTTAAAAGTCACACTCATTGTTGGCACTTCAGTATCATTGAATGTAAATTTGTAAATTGAGCTGCTGTTTCAACCTAAACGAGATCTTCACCCTGACACATTGCTGAAGGGTGTAACTCAGGATTATTTGAATATTTTATTTCTTCACACCCATTGTTCGCATTTGGAGAATTGCGTTCAAGCGCTGGAAAGATTAACAGGCTCAGTATTGCACAATTTTAACAACGTCATGTTCTGGCGTTTAAAACCTAACAAGTCCTTGGATGGAAAATTACACTCAAAATTTCAACTTCAGGAGCAGGAGCCAAAACTGTTGAACGAAAAATACGGTCAGGTAGAGGGCGAAATTCTCCCCCAACGGCGGGATGTCCGCCGACTGGCGCCAAAGCCGGCGCCAATCAGACGGGCATCGCGCCGGCCCAAAGGTGCGGAAGGCTCCACATCTTTGGCGGCCTAGCCCCAACATTGAGGGGCTAGGCCGACGCCGGAGGGATTTCCGCCCCGCCAGTTGGCGGAAATGGCGTTTGTTGCCCCGCCAGCTGGCGCGGAAATGCGGCGCATGCGCAGGAGCGTCAGCGGCCGCTGTCAGTTTCCCGCGCATGCGCAGTGGAGGGAGTCTCTTCTGCCTCCGCCATGGTGGAGGCCGTGGCGGAGGCGGAAGGGAAAGAGTGCCCCCATGGCACAGGCCCGCCCGCGGATCGGTGGGCCCCGATCGCAGGCCAGGCCACCGTGGAGGCACCCCCCGGGGTCAGATCGCCCCGCGCCCCCCCCCCAGGACCCCGGTGCCCGCCCGCGCCGCCTGGTCCCGCCGGTAAATACCAGGTTTGATTTACGCCGGCGGGACAGGCAATTTCTGGGCAGAACTTCAGCCCAATCGGGCCAGAGAATCCAGCGGGGGGTCCCGCCAACCGGCGCGGCCGGATTCCCGCCCCCGCCCAATCTCCGGGAGCGGAGACTTCGGCGGGGGCGGGGGCGGGATTCACGGCGGCCAACGGCCATTCTCCGACCTGGCGGGGGGTCGGAGAATGACGCCCAGAATGTCACTGGATGCCTGTCAGTGCCGTTTCCCAGGTAATGATGTAACAGACCGAAAACAAGCTAAAAAAAGAACAATGCTGGGTGTGGTGAATGTATTACTGCTCCATTCACCATTGTATTGCATTACATTGTATTGTATTATGTTGATGCCCTTGTGGGCTCCGCCTGTGGCTCTGCCCCCTCGGGGGAGGTATATAGTTCTGCAGCTTGTAGGCGGCACTCAGTACAGAGCAGTCGCAGGCAGGCACAGATCTAGCTGATTAAACCCACTGTTCACTTCAACTCTTTGTCTCGTGTGAATTGATGGTCGCATCACTGGGCACAACTCAGCTGGCCAATATGCAAAACATGCAGTCACATTCCATTCCATACATCTGCAACATTTTACCGGCTCCTGTTTACATGAGTGTAGTTTAGTCGCCAGCTAATGCCACCTTTGGCGAACAATTCAAGCCCCAACGAAGGTAGATACAAAAGTCCTTGCTGTCGAGGAACCGATTCAGCTGATGGAGTTCATGTAGCCACACGGCAGGAATGATGCTTGGGGACGAGTACCTGGGAAGAGTGGGTGAAAATCGGCAGGGGACAGGATGAAAAAAAATGCATCTTTGAAGGACAAGAGTTCAGGTACGGAGACAATACAGAAGTGGAAGGAGTGGACATAGGGGCTTGTAGGGGCGGAGGAGGCTGAATGTCTAGCTTAACTGAGAGAATGATAAAAGACACCTGAGGTTTGTTAGTGGCACACTGAACTAAAGAAATAATACCACACTGAACTGAAGAAATATTACAGACCCTGACGCTGAACACAGCAGCAGGATATGCCATCCAAAGAGAATTTTACAGGTCTATGACTGCAAACTGCCCAACTACACTCTGGCCCAGAGAGACAAGGAAGTCCACGGAACTGGCTTCTTTATCAGCCTTGCACGCTCATACACTGTAATACAGTGAGGATCTCATACACTGTAATACAGTGAGGATCTCATACACTGTAATACAGAGAGGATCTCATACACTGTAATACAGTGAGGATCTCATACACTGTAATACAGTGAGGATCTCATACACTGTAATACAGTGAGGATCTCATACACTGTAATACAGAGAGGATCTCATACACCGTAATACAGTGAGGATCTCATACACCGTAATACAGTGAGGATCTCATACACTGTAATACAGTGAGGATCTCATACACTGTAATACAGTGAGGATCTCATACACTGTAATACAGTGAGGATCTTATACACTGTAATACAGTGAGGATCTCATACACTGTAATACAGTGAGGATCTCATACACTGTAATACAGAGAGGATCTCATACACTGTAATACAGTGAGGATCTCATACACTGTAATACAGAGAGGATCTCATACACTGTAATACAGTGAGGATCTCATACACTGTAATACAGTGAGGATCTCATACACTGTAATACAGTGAGGATCTCATACACTGTAATACAGTGAGGATCTTATACACTGTAATACAGTGAGGATCTCATACACTGTAATACAGTGAGGATCTCATACACTGTAATACAGTGAGGATCTCATACACTGTAATACAGTGAGGATCTTATACACTGTAATACAGTGAGGATCTCATACACTGTAATACAGTGAGGATCTCATACACTGTAATACAGTGAGGATCTCATACACTGTAATACAGTGAGGATCTTATACACTGTAATACAGTGAGGATCTCATACACTGTAATACAGTGAGGATCTCATACACTGTAATACAGTGAGGATCTTATACACTGTAATACAGTGAGGATCTCATACACTGTAATACAGTGAGGATCTCATACACTGTAATACAGTGAGGATCTCATACACCGAATACTGCTGGCATGGAGGGACTCAAAACCCCCGAAGAACTATGGCTTTCGGACATTTCAAGTTTTCTGGGTATGGAAAGAATTACGTTCGCCTTGAGGGGGTCGGTACTGTGGTTCGCCCGAAGGTGGCAACCATTCATCGACTTCTTTGCGGGAGAGTGAACATCAGCAGGGGGGCGGGAGATTAGAGTAGAGTACATAGTACATAGAAAATACAGCACAGAACAGGAGGGATAAATAGGCGGGTAGTGTCTATGGGAGATGAGTGGGTATGTGCATTATGGTTTGGTTGAAGTGTTGGTTTTCCGTTGATGTTTGCATATTTCTGTAATCTGTAACTGTTTACAATGCCAAAAAATACCTCAATAAAATTGTTTGTTAAAAAAAAAACCAACAGGCTGGCTGTTAAATCTGTTCAAAAGGCCGGTGTAGAATCCATAAAAGTAGCACGCATAGACAAGCAGAAAACTAAGACTGGGTTTATTTCAATGTACAATAGGCTCCATTCCGCAAAGGTCTCCCTCCCCTCCCTGACCTGAACACAGGTCGGGTTAACATACTGGTGAGGTTTCACCTTATTCAGGGGGAAACCTCGCCCCTGTTACCGGGGAAGCTCATATTCTGTGGAGGTCACAGCGAATCTGATATTGTGACCTCCACAGGTGGTTATTACAGCCAGAGGCTTGGACCATGTGACATGGCCCATTACTGGTAAATTGCAGCTTAACAATCAGCTTCTGCTCATAATTCTATTGTTCCTCCTTAGGAGAGAGATGAGGTAATTATTAGCATCTATTCCAGTATAATGAGTTTCAGTTTCCCTCTTTTGTTTTGGTTCAGAATGGGGGTCTGTACTTCCTATGCTTTCGTTGATTACAAGGGGTTTGTATGATGAAATGTGAAGTTGAGAAAAGAAAAAGATTGTTCTCGAAACTCCTGGTGGTAACTCCCAAGAAAGGGCCACCCTGTGGTCATGTAACTTGTAGCAGCCATCTTTTTGTAAATCAGGAAATCCATTTTTAACAATAGCAATAAGGATAAACTTTTGAATATCTAGTGTTGGGGTCCTTCTCATGATGTAGGAACTTAACGCAAAGGTTACAGTGTGGAAGCACCACTCCAAAGTGGATACAAGTATAAAGCTGCACTAATAGAGAGATATAATCTACAGGCTATAATTCATGCCACATTGGCACTATAGCCAACATAAACAAACCTAGTGAGCAATGAGGCAATGCATGCTCTGTGTGCACCCAGATATTGCTTAGTTTTTAATGCTGTATGGAAGACATGTAGCTCCAGTGAACACAGGAAGCACCAATGCAAAATTCAAAGGCCAAAACAAGTGATTTGATCTCTTGAGAAGCCACAACCAGAGGCCAGACAGGTTCAGCATTCCAACCAACCAAGGGTGCGCACCTAACAACAGAAAGACATGGTCCACAAAATGTCTAACCGAGCTGAAGAGTCAGATAATGAGGACGACCAGATCATTAACACATATTCATTGGGTGAACATCAAAAAATGTGTTGGCACAGTGGTACCAACAGAAGCCTTTTCCACCATCCATACTTGCTGTAAAGAGATGTCTTGGGTAAACCACTTTGAGAAAGAGAGATCCTTCAGGAACCAGCTGCAGATTCTTGCCTGTGACAAACTATTGTTTAACCTGCCAGCCTTTTCAGAAACTGCTGTTCTGTTCACAGGAAAAATATTTTTAACTAAACTGCTTCAAGAGAAATTGCTGATCTGTTCAGACAGATCAAACCTCAACTCCAAAACCCAACACCTGACTGTTTCAGCCCCTGGCTCCCCCCATTAATTACATCATCTTACTAAAGTTAAATATAATGTCTCTAAATAGCTACTCCCCAGGGAATCTACTTCACATAAACAAAATTCCAAAGAGTCTGTCTCGCTAACCAGGGTTTTAAAAAAAGATCACTTAGCAGCAGACCAAGCTTTTAACCCCTACTGCACCAAATTCTTACAATACAATATATCTGAAATTTCGACATCCATCACACTCCCCAGTCATTACTTCTTGGAATCCATGAGGCATTACTCGAAAAACAAGAGAAGCTGAACAGGACTCAAGAGAGTAGGGTGGAGATGATGCTAAACATAGGGGCCCAGGGCTGTGGGAGGCCAGGGCTCCTCGCTGTAAATGGGGTTTCTTGTTGACACCCAGCCTGAGCAGCCAGAGGAAGAGCTGCAGACCGGAAAAACTGAAGTTCATAGAAATCAGAATCTTCAGGTTCATTACTGATTTTTTTTATAAAGCTGGTCTGTCAGTGTCAATTTCAGTGAGCCGCTGCCTCTGACCTTCAGGATGCTTTGTGGCTCTGATTTATTTGGAGGGAAAAGCCTGCCAGGAAACCACAGAGCTGCCTGATGTTCAGCAGCAGCAACGCAGCAACCTGAATGCTGGGGAGATTAAGGTGGTGGGGTGGGATGTTCAGGGAGGTTGGGGGTTGTTGGTGGGGGCAGTTTGGAGCTTGTTGGAGGATGTGGGGGCTGGATTGGGAAATGTTGGAGGGGTGGCGGGTAGGTTGAGTGTTCTTGGAGGGGTGTCGAAGAGGGATTAACGAGTAAGTGCTGCACTGAGGCATATCAAGGGCTCGCTGCACTGTTGGAGGGGCAGTACTGAGGGAATGTCACACTGTCAGAGGGGCAGTACTGTGGGAGCGTTCCATTGTGAGAGGGTTAGTATTGGGATAGCACTGTCTAGTCTCAGGGCCAGTAATGAGGGAGTTCAGCAATGCTGAAGATTTTTTAAAAAGATCTTAAAAAAAATTTTTTTCCTACAAAGGGCAATTTAGCGTGGCCAATCCACCTACCCTGCATATATTTGGGTTGTGAGGGTTACACCCACGTAGACACAGCGAGAACGTGCAAACTCCACACAGACAGTGACCACGGGGCGGGATCGAAACTGGATCCTAAGTGCCGTGAAGCAGCATTGCTAACCATTGGGCCCCTGTAGCAGGTTCACAGCTCCAGGGTCCCAGGTTCAATTCCCAGTTTGGGTCACTGTCTGTGTGGAGTCTGCACGTTCTCCCTGTGTCTGCGTGGGTTTCCTCCGGATGCTCTGGTTTCCTCCCACAAGTCCCGAAAGATGTGCTGTGTACCCGAACAGGCGCCAGAATGTGGCGGCTAGGGGCTATTCAAAGTAACTTCATTGCAGTGTTAATGTAAGCCTACTTGTGACAATAAAGATTATTGTTATTAAAGGGGAAGTATTCAGCAGTGAAAGGATTTGGCTGTGCTCAGTTAGCTGCTGCATTCCTACATCACAGCATTGGCAACATTTCAAAGTATTTAATTGACTGTGATGTGCTTCAGGAAGGCTTGAGGTTGTGAAAGGTGCTATGAAAATGCAAGTATTTCTTTCTACGCCAACACCCAAGTAGTTGAGGAAAGTGATATGAGAACATGATGGACACATGAAACCAGGATACTGCTCGTGCGGCGCATAAACAGCTGCATGAAATGGACGGGCTGAATGGCCTGACACCACTTTGTAATTTCCTTATAATTGTACAGAGCAAGGTTTGTACTGTGTACTGATAAGCAGTATTGACAGAAGAGGGCAGGGGACGTTCAGTCATGCAGGGTTAATATGGGGATGTTGGGAGGGGGGTTTCTACTCAAGAAGAGACAGAGGGATTGGGATGCTCATACACTAACTAGAACTGGGTTGTGTGCTCCACAACATTTACATTCAAATATTTTGCCATTAAACAGTCAGACATTTCTGGAAAGGTGACTAATACTAAACTACCTTCTTGCTTTGATTCACAGGGTCACAGCTCTGGGTCATCTCAGGCACAGCAACTAGACATTGGAATGGAAACTCACAAACCAGTTCTTCACAGACAGCTTCAGTTCGCAAACAGGGATACTTTCTCCAGCAATCAGATTAACCTCTGGCCTTTGGAATACCAGGAGAGGTAAGGTTAATCCTCTGGGACACTGAGAAAATGGTCTGATTGTAAACAATGACTCAACAATCAAATATAACTGGCCCAGTTTTAGTCTGCTCGCATGGGGAGAAGCTGGAGTATTGGTAAATGTCACCAAACTAGTAATCTGGAGGTAATGTCCTGGGACATGGGTTCAAATCTCACTATGGCACTTAATGGAATTTAAATTCAATGAATAAGTCTGGAATATAAAGCTAGTCTCAGTAATTGCAAAAAACCCATCTGGTTCATTCATGCTTTCGGGAAGGAAATCTGCCATCCTTACTTGATCTGGTCTACTTGCGATTCCAGACCCACAGCAACGTGGTTAACACTTAACTGACCTCTGAAATGACTGAGCAGGGCAATTTCTGAGGGGAAATCATTCTCTTGCCAGCAATGTCCACATCCATTATTACAGGGGGAATAAAAACATGGTGCATGATATTAGACATTAGACAAAATCTCAAACACCTTAGTTATCTAAGGACACTGTGGCTGTAGAATTTAGAGTGATATTGGGTGGATTTTCCAGCCCTGCCTGCTGCAGGTACCATCCAGTACTGCCAAAACCAGTGGACTTGGGGCAGGGCTGCCGCATTCCACGGAGAGGCTGGAAAATCCCAGCTATAGATTTTGGGGAACAATTCACCTGACTATTCGCACTAAAGAATCCAGCTTGACCCCCTTGTCCACCTTTGACCATATTGTCATTGACAGGGTCAGCTCGCTGAACAGAGGCATTGAGTGGAAAGAAGAGGCACTTCAGAGACTGAGAGCACTGCTTGCCCAGAGAGATACTCAGCTCCTCTCTGCACATCACCCTGTGACAATGCCTTCCACACAGTTAGTGTCGACTTGGTTGGAGGTGCAAGCTGCAAAGACCAGATTGATGGAGTTCCAGGCAATGTAAGCGCCACTATTTTGGGTGATGTATTATCCAGGTCAGTAAATGGGTCAGATGGATTATGCACCTATCTTCAACACTCAGATACCACATTGGAGATATGTCAGACTCTTACCTAATCCAATAATTATCCAGGATTGGTTTTCCGGGACAGGCTAATCATTGGGATGCTTTCCTGGAACCTTTTATAGCTATACTGATGCAGTAGAGGAGTGTTTGTTGGAGATGCTGGGGGAAGATTGTGCCAAAAGATGGATTAATTCCAACAAGGCTGCTATTGTGAGAAGACCTTTCAGAATATGGTGGGCCCCACTTTCACCTTCATCAATGTACTGTTCACCTGCTCCTCTTGATTTATTTTTTTGGATGTAGGCATGTTGGCAAGGCCCCACTTATTGCCCATCTCCTTCAGTCCTAGGGAGGCTGTGAAGCAATTTGGGAAATCCAGAGAACATGAAAGACATTATATAAATGCAAATTCTATCTTTCATTGAATTCTCTGAAAAGTGAAACATTCATAAATATAAAATACATTTTCTGCTAATTTAACTAATTTAATTTACCCAGTTATTGTCTTCAATCTTGCTTACGTGTTGGGTTTGACAGCTGTTATGATGTCACGGGGTGACCATTAACTTGAAAAAAATTTGAAAACACCTAGTTTTGACTGAAAGAGCCACATCATGAAGTTTCATATTTTAATATGAATTAAACAAAGCAAGGGACTACTCAATGAATGACAGGACACTAGGAAGTTTAGAGGGACAGAGGGATCTTGCGGCACTTGTCCACAATCCCTGAAGGCAGCAGGACAGATTATAATAATAATAATTTTTATTGTCACAAGTAGGCTTACATTAACACTGCAATGAAGTTACTGTGAAAAGCCCCCAGTCGCCACATTCCGGCGCCTGTTCGGGTACACAGGGAGAATTCAGAATTTCCAATTCACCTAACACCACGTTTTTCGGGACTTGTGGGAGGAAACCGGAGCACCCAGAGGAAACCCACGCAGACACGGGGAGAACATGCAAACTCCGCACAGGTAGCGACCCAAACCAGGAATCGAACCTGGGACCCTGGCGCTGTGAAGCAACAGTGCTAAACAGTGTGCTACTGTGAATGCATATGGACACTTGCCTTTATCTGTTGTGGCATAGATTATAAGAGCAGGGAGGTTATGTGGCAGCACGGTAGCACAGTGGTTAGCATTGTTGCTTCACAGCACCAGGGTCCCAGGTTCGATTCCCGGCTTGGGTCACTGCACGTTCTCCTGGGGATGAAACCAAGGTGTGCCACAGCTCTTAGGAAGTCACATCATTCAACAGTACCTTCTAAAGCCAAGAGCTCTATCATCACAAAGGTCGAGGGCAGCCATGCATGGGAATACCACTACCGACAAGTTCCCCTCTGAGCCCCACCCATCCTGACTTGGATCTATATTGTTGTTCCTTCACTGTTGCTGTATCAAAGTTCTGGAAATCCCTCCCTAATAGCACTGTGGGTGTACATACACCACATGGCCACATGGTTTGTAGTGATTCAAGAATGCAGCTCACCACCACCTTCTCAAGGGCAATTGGAAATGTGTAATAAAATGCTGGCCTGGCCAGCGACACCCACAGTCCGGGAAAGGTGTGAGATTTCTTGGGCTCCTTCCACTAGCATTCAGCCAAACGACCCTCCAATGTTCTTTAAGCATCTCCTGATTGTGGACTCCCTAATTCAAGCATGACCTTCATTGCCTTCTAACTTAGTTGTCCACAGATCCAGGCATATTTCTCTCTCTCTACCTGATTCAAAGCTACTCCGAGTTTTTCTTTGAGAAACGCACAGATAAATACAAAACAAAAAGACTGCCTTACTGCAATCTATTCCCACGGCAATGTAGCACCTCTGGGATGTCTCCGGTAGAGATCCAAACCCATTATCCAAACCTGTCTTTTGGTCTGAAAACTATGTGGATACTTTAAGAACTTCCCCTATTTATCAGTTGCTTTTCAACCTTTCTTTGATCTGAGGAATTAGAGGAATATTTAGGTTTTCAGTTTTCCAGCTAAATGGACCTACCTGCTGTTTTAGGACTCGCGCCCTTCTAACTCTGACCTTGTACCCATAGAAGGAACTTTGAAGCATAAAATACTTCAGGTGATCTGAAATCCAGAGTTTTAATTGCCTCGCATTTAAAATTTAGCTTCCTCAAAATTAAAAGTTATAGGGGCAGCATGGTGGTGTAGTGGTTAGCATTGCTGCCTCACAGTGCCGGGTTCGATTCTGGCCCGGGTCACTATCCATGCGGAATTGCACATTCTCCCCGTGTTTGCAGGGTCTTACCCCCACAACCCAAAGATGTGCAGGGTAGGTGGATTGACCATGTTAAATTGCCCCTTAATTGGAAAAAAATTTTAAAAACAGAAATTATATTCCTGTAACATATGAATCCCAAAATTAGACATTTTCACAACACGGTGCAATACATGCCCAAAGAATAAGATAACTCAATCTTGTAATATGTGCAGCACTGGTTAGGCCAAAATCTGTTGCCCATTTTGTTTCCCTTGATAAAGTGGGTGGTAAGCGGCCTTCTTGAACTGCTGCAGTCACAATGAAGGAAGATAAGAAATAGGAACATCAATGAGCTATTTGCTCCCTTGAGCCTGCTCCACATTTAATGAGATCAACCTCAACTCCATTTTCTCATCCAATCTGCATATCCTTTATTCTCTTATGTGTTCAAAAGTTTAACCATCTCAGCCGTGACAATTCCAACACACTTCTTGTGTGCCTTCATTGTTTTTACTGCAAACGAAAGGTCTTTCAAACCTCTGCTGCCCTCATCCTAACTTGCACCAAGTCCTGACCACCCAACTCCCTTAAGCAAGCTGAGAAATATCTTCTGAAGAAATAAAACCAGAGTTTCTGCATGGTTCTGGTAGGATTCAGAGCTTTTCTTTAAAGCAGTGGCACAAAGTTTCTCTTTCACAAAGAATATCTCTGTACAGCAGGTATTCCTATGTTCTAATGGTATTTTAACAGTGGATTGGGAGCTGAGATGTTTGTTTCCCTTACTGTTTGAGTGGGACTAAAGATAGCAGTTAAGGATATTGTATTCATTGTATTGAGTAGCATTGTTTAAGAGGTAAATTGTAAACTAATTTCTGGAGTGATGTTAAAGATATTTTAATACTGTCTTAGTAATAAAGTTTGTTTTACTATACCATATCCCTATTTTGCGTAAAATCATTCCTGGAGCGAGGAATCCTTTCCTCACAGTTTTACAAAATTAAAATAAAATATTGGGGTTTCTGTCCGGTATCATAGCCACTGTTGGGGTCTGGTCTGGGATCGTAATACAAGAGAGAGTCATTAGTCTGTTGAATTCACTTCCATAGAGAGCAGTAGAGACTGGGCCTTGAATATATTCAAGGCTAACGTCGACAAATGTTTGATCTACAAGAGAGTTAAAGATAGTGGGGAAACAGGCAGGAAAGTGGAGGTAAGGCCAGAATCAACCATGATCGTATTGAACAGTGGAACAGGCTTGATAAGCCAATTGGCCTACCAATGTGCTCCCATTTCTTACGATCTTATAATCAGCAGGTTAGATGACAAGTTGTTGATATCGATGCCATTTTATTCAGCCTCCGTACCATATGTACAATGTACCATCCCAATCGAACACAGCACCCTGAGGAAGAGTCAGTTCAGCTCCATGGGATTAGAAGCTGATTGATGTAGACAGTTTCTATATCATATTCTCTTCATAGATTGATTAATCTTCATGCCATAAGACCATAAGACATAGGAGCAGAATTAGGCCACTTGGCCCATCGAGTCTGCTCCACCATTCAATCATGGCTGATATTTTCTCATCCCCATTCTCCTGCCTTCTCCCCATAACTCCTGATCCCTTTATTAATCAAGAACCTATCTATCTCTGTCTTAAAAGACACTCAGTGAATTGACCTCCACAGCCTTCTGTGGCAAAGAGTTCCACAGATTCACCATCCACTGGCTAAAAAAAAAAAAATCCTCCTCATCTCTTTTTAAAGGATCGCCCCTTTAATCTGCGATGGTGTCCTCTGGTTCTAGTTTTTCCTACAAGTGGAAACATCCTCTCCACGTCCACTCTATCCAGGCCTCGCAGTATCTTGTACGTTTCAATAAGATCCCCTCTCATCCTTCTAAAGTCTAACGAGTACAGACCCAGGGTCCTCAAACGTTCCTCATACGACAAGTTCTTCATTCCAGGGATCATTCTTGTGAACCTCCTCTGGACCCTTTCCAAGGCCAGCACATCTTCCTTAGATATGGGGCCCAAAACTGCTTACAATACCCCAAATGGGGTCTGATTAGAGCCTTATACAACCTCAGAAGTACATCCCTGGTCTTGTATTCTAGCCCTCTTGACATGAATGCTAACATTGCATTTGCCTTCTTAACTGCCGACTGAACCTGCACATTAACCTTAAGAGAATTGTGAACAAGAACTCCCAATTCCCTTTGTGCCTCTGCTTTCCGAAGTATTTCACCATTTAGAAAATAGTCTATGCCTAGATTCCTCCTTCCAAAGTGCATAATCTCACACTTTTCCACATTGTATTTCATTTGCCACTTCATTGCTCACTCTCCTAGCTTGTCCAAGTCCTTCTGCAGCCCCCTTGCTTCCTCAATACTACCTGTCCCTCTACAGATCTTTGTATCATCTGCAAACTTAGCAACAGTGCCTTCAGTACCTTCTTCCAGATCATTAATGTATATTGTAAAAAGTTGTGGTCCCAGCACAGACCCCTGAGGCACACCACTAGTCACCGGTTGCCATCCTGAAAAAAACCTCTTTATCCCCACTCTTTGCCTTCTGCCAGTCAGCCAATCCTCTATCCATGCCAGGATCTTACCCTTAACACCATGGGCTTTTAACTTATTTAACAGTCTCCCATGCGGCACCTTGTCAAAGGCCTTCTGGAAATCTAAATAGATCACGTCCACTGTATTCTCCTTTGTCTAACTTGCTTGTTACCTCCTCAAAGAACTCTAACAGATTTGTCAGACACGACCTCCCTTTGACAGAGCCATGCTGATTCAGTCGTCTTTAATAACAGACTCTAAAATCTTACCAATGACCGAAGTCAGGCTAACCGGCCTATAATTTCCTGTCTTCTGCCTCCCTCCCTTCTTAAACTGTGGTGTTACATTAGCCACCTTCCAGTCCTTTGGGACCCTTCCTGCCTCCAGTGATTCCTGAAAGATCATCACTAATGCCTCCACAATTTCCTCAGCTATCTCTTTTAGGACCCTGGGGTGTAGTCCATCCGGTCCAGGTGATTTATCCACCTTCAGACCTTTCAGTTTCCCCAGAACCTTCTCCTTAGTAATGGTCACTGCACTCACCTCTGCCCCCTGGTTCTCCTGGAGCTCTGGCATCCCACTGGTGTCTTCCACCGTGAAGACTGGTGCAAAGTAACTATTCAGTTCGCCTGCCATTTCTTTGTTTCCTATTATTACTTCTACAGCCACATTTTCTAGTGGTCCAATGTCTATTTTTGCCTCTCTCTTACCTTTAATATATTGAACAAATCTCTTCCTATCTTCCTTTATATTACTAGCTAGCTTGCACTCGAACTTCATCTTCTCCCCCCTTATTGCTTTTTTAGTTGTCCTCTGCTTGCTTTTAAAGGCTTCCCAATCCTCTGCCAAGGACAGGTTTAATAACCATTCTGTAACATTCTCTTGGGAAAGGCGAGAAGAAGAAGCAGCTCAGAAAGTCAGACTGCAGGGACAAATCCAACATCTGAACCACCAGCTGGAGGCACAGAGTGAGCGGCACAGCAAGGTAAGGTGATGGCAGCTGTGAAGGCGATGAACCCACTGTTCATCACTTAAATGTCCTACCTCCTTCTCCTGAGGATCTTGGTTTCCTTGCCCATTAGGCCTAACTAATCCACAAAACCTAAACTGAGCAAGTCACCCCAACTCCTTCACCCAACCTCCCTCCCAACCCACAATCCTATCAAAATAAAACATGTATTTATTCTGAATATCAGAAGGTTTTACAGTGCAGTAGGCCATTCAGCCTATCTTTCCCATGCTGGCTCTCCCATTCCTTTGGTCTATCCCCCACAGCCAGTCATTTGTTTTCTTTTCAGCCGGATTTGGTTTCCCGCACTGTTTCTGGCTGGTATCCTGCATTCTTTGGGGATGATCTGAATTGAAGTCCCCCCATTAACAGGTGCATTCTCCATGGCAGCAGCTCTACCAAACTGAGTCCATTTACCGACCAATCCGCACTCTCTCCTCACACAGTACACAATTGTTGTTTCCCCTGACATTGGTATTCTTGCCAACTGTTCTGTTGCAAGACAAAAAGCTTTTCAGTGACACTCATGTTTTATGATATTATAAGCATTACATAAAAAGTTGAAGTTGCAGTCCAGTGATACCAAACCTTGGCTCAGTGGGTAGCACTCTTGCCTCTGAGTCAAAGGTTTTTAGGTTCAAATCCCACTCCAGGCCTAGTGGATAACAATCTAGGCTAACAATTCAGTGCAGTACAGAGGGAGTGCTACACTATTGGAGATGCTATTTGGGTAAGATGCTAAATTGAGGCTCTGCCTGTCCCCTAATGTAGATATACAATATCCCATCGTAGTATCTGAAGACGAGGACAGGAGTCCTCAGTGTCCGGGACAATATGTATCCTTCATTCAACATCAATGGAACAGATTATTTGGTCATGATCGCATTTGTGTTTTGTGGGATCTTACTGAGCACAAATCGCCTACTGTGTTTCCAACATTACACAGTGACTACACTTCATAAGTATTTAATTGACTGTAAAGGTCATTGGGATGTCCTGTGAGTGTATGGGTGGCAAGGTTAGCACAGTTGCTTCACAGCTCTAGGGTCCCAGGTTCGATTCCCAGCTTGGGTCACTGTCTGTGCGGAGACTGCACCTTCTCCCCGTGTCTGCGTGGGTTTCCTCCGGGTGCTCCAGTTTCCTCCCACAGTTCAAAGATGTGCAGGTTAGGTGGATTGGCCATGAGAAATTGCCCTTAGTGTCCCCAAAAAAAGTCAGGTGGGTTACTGGCCTCGTTCTTCACTGTAAATTCTATGATTTTATAAAAGGCACTGTAGAAATAGTTGTCTAAATGACCGCTGTTTTACACTCTCAACATTTTTCCCACAGGAATTACAGACCATGAACAAGAGAATTGAAAAGTCAAAGGTGTTGGTTCAGCAACTTGATGAGCAAATTGGAGAAGGTTATGATCAAGCAGCTTTGAAAACTGTACTTGAGAGCTTGAGGGATAAGGCAGAATTTGAGCTTGGGATGTTTCAGGAGGACATCACAGAGGCTTACAATCAAAATGTATGCTTAAACCTTTCCATACATTAATTCTGTCTATTAGTCACTCAGGAACATTAGTAACATTTAGCAACTCAAGACTGCACCACTGTTCAATTTTATCTGGTAGACACCCACCTCCATTTACATGGTAAATGCCCTTCCTGAAAATAAATGCCAAGAAAGCCCACAGGGTGCAGGAGACCACAATGAGCTGAGAGAGAGACTGAGACCACACTGAGCTGAGAGAGACTGAGACCACACTGAGCTGAGAGAGAGACTGAGACCACACTGAGCTGAGAGAGAGACAGAGACCACACTGAGCTGAGAGGGACAGAGACCACACTGAGCTGAGAGAGACTGAGACCACACTGAGCTGAGAGGGACAGAGACCACACTGAGCTGAGAGAGACTGAGACCACACTGAGCTGAGAGAGAGACAGAGACCACACTGAGCTGAGAGGGACAGAGACCACACTGAGCTGAGAGAGACTGAGACCACACTGAGCTGAGAGGGACAGAGACCACACTGAGCTGAGAGGGACAGAGACCACACTGAGCTGAGAGAGACTGAGACCACACTGAGCTGAGAGAGAGACAGAGACCACACTGAGCTGAGAGGGACAGAGACCACACTGAGCTGAGAGAGACTGAGACCACACTGAGCTGAGAGAGAGACAGAGACCACACTGAGCTGAGAGAGACAGAGACCACACTGAGCTGAGAGGGACAGAGACCACACTGAGCTGAGAGAGACTGAGACCACACTGAGCTGAGAGGGACAGAGACCACACTGAGCTGAGAGAGACTGAGACCACACTGAGCTGAGAGAGAGACAGAGACCACACTGAGCTGAGAGGGACAGAGACCACACTGAGCTGAGAGAGACTGAGACCACACTGAGCTGAGAGAGAGACAGAGACCACACTGAGCTGAGAGGGACAGAGACCACACTGAGCTGAGAGAGACTGAGACCACACTGAGCAGAGAGAGACTGAGACCACACTGAGCTGAGAGAGAGACTGAGACCACACTGAGCTGAAAGAGACTGAGACCACACTGAGCTGAGAGAGAGACTGAGACCACACTGAGCTGAGAGAGACTGAGACCACACTGAGCTGAGAGAGACTGAGACCACACTGAGCTGAGAGAGACTGAGACCACACTGAGCTGAGAGGGACAGAGACCACACTGAGCTGAGAGAGACTGAGACCACACTGAGCTGAGAGAGACTGAGACCACACTGAGCTGAGAGGGACAGAGACCACACTGAGCTGAGAGAGACTGAGACCACACTGAGCTGAGAGAGAGACAGAGACCACACTGAGCTGAGAGGGACAGAGACCACACAGAGCTGAGAGAGAGACTGAGACCAAACTGAGCTGAGAGAGAGACTGAGATCACACTGAGCTGAGAGGGACTGAGACCACACTGAGCTGAGAGAGACTGAGACCACACTGAGCTGAGAGAGAGACAGAGACCACACTGAGCTGAGAGGGACAGAGACCACACTGAGCTGAGAGAGACTGAGACCACACTGAGCTGAGAGAGACTGAGACCACACTGAGCTGAGAGAGACTGAGACCACACTGAGCTGAGAGGGACTGAGACCACACTGAGCTGAGAGGGACTGAGACCACACTGAGCTGAGAGAGACTGAGACCACACTGAGCTGAGAGAGAGACAGAGACCACACTGAGCTGAGAGGGACAGAGACCACACTGAGCTGAGAGAGACTGAGACCACACTGAGCTGAGAGAGACTGAGACCACACTGAGCTGAGAGAGACTGAGACCACACTGAGCTGAGAGAGACTGAGACCACACTGAGCTGAGAGAGACTGAGACCACACTGAGCTGAGAGAGACTGAGACCACACTGAGCTGAGAGGGACAGAGACCACACTGAGCTGAGAGGGACAGAGACCACACTGAGCTGAGAGAGACTGAGACCACACTGAGCTGAGAGAGAGACAGAGACCACACTGAGCTGAGAGGGACAGAGACCACACAGAGCTGAGAGAGAGACTGAGACCACACTGAGCTGAGAGAGAGACTGAGACCACACTGAGCTGAGAGAGACTGAGACCACACTGAGCTGAGAGAGACTGAGACCACACTGAGCTGAGAGGGACTGAGACCACACTGAGCTGAGAGAGAGACTGAGACCACACTGAGCTGAGAGAGAGACTGAGACCACACTGAGCTGAGAGAGAGACAGAGACCACACTGAGCTGAGAGGGACAGAGACCACACTGAGCTGAGAGAGACTGAGACCACACTGAGCTGAGAGAGAGACAGAGACCACACTGAGCTGAGAGGGACAGAGACCACACTGAGCTGAGAGAGACTGAGACCACACTGAGCTGAGAGAGACTGAGACCACACTGAGCTGAGAGAGACTGAGACCACACTGAGCTGAGAGGGACTGAGACCACACTGAGCTGAGAGAGACTGAGACCACACTGAGCTGAGAGGGACAGAGACCACACTGAGCTGAGAGGGACAGAGACCACACTGAGCTGAGAGAGACTGAGACCACACTGAGCTGAGAGAGAGACAGAGACCACACTGAGCTGAGAGGGACAGAGACCACACAGAGCTGAGAGAGAGACTGAGACCACACTGAGCTGAGAGAGAGACTGAGACCACACTGAGCTGAGAGAGACTGAGACCACACTGAGCTGAGAGAGACTGAGACCACACTGAGCTGAGAGAGAGACTGAGACCACACTGAGCTGAGAGAGAGACTGAGACCACACTGAGCTGAGAGAGAGACAGAGACCACACTGAGCTGAGAGGGACAGAGACCACACTGAGCTGACAGAGACTGAGACCACACTGAGCTGAGAGAGACTGAGACCACACTGAGCTGAGAGAGAGACAGAGACCACACTGAGCTGAGAGGGACAGAGACCACACAGAGGTGAGAGAGAGACTGAGACCACACTGAGCTGAGAGAGAGACTGAGACCACACTGAGCTGAGAGAGACTGAGACCACACTGAGCTGAGAGGGACTGAGACCACACTGAGCTGAGAGAGAGACTGAGACCACACTGAGCTGAGAGAGAGACTGAGACCACACTGAGCTGAGAGAGAGACAGAGACCACACTGAGCTGAGAGGGACAGAGACCACACTGAGCTGAGAGAGACTGAGACCACACTGAGCTGAGAGAGAGACTGAGACCACACTGAGCTGAGAGAGACTGAGACCACACTCAGCTGAGAGAGAGACTGAGACCACACTGAGCTGAGAGAGAGACTGAGACCACACTGAGCTGAGAGAGAGACTGAGACCACACTGAGCTGAGAGAGAGACTGAGACCACACTGAGCTGAGAGGGACTGAGACCACACTGAGCTGAGAGAGACTGAGACCACACTGAGCTGAGAGAGAGAAGGAGACCACACTGAGCTGAGAGGGACAGAGACCACACTGAGCTGAGAGAGACTGAGACCACACTGAGCTGAGAGAGAGACAGAGACCACACTGAGCTGAGAGGGACTGAGACCACACTGAGCTGAGAGAGACTGAGACCACACTGAGCTGAGAGAGAGACTGAGACCACACTGAGCTGAGAGAGAGACTGAGACCACACTCAGCTGAGAGAGAGACTGAGACCACACTGAGCTGAGAGGGACAGAGACCACACTGAGCTGAGAGAGACTGAGACCACACTGAGCTGAGAGAGAGACTGAGACCACACTGAGCTGAGAGAGACTGAGACCACACTGAGCTGAGAGAGACTGAGATCACACTGGGCTGAGAGGGACAGAAACCACACTGAGCTGAGAGAGACTGAGACCACACTGAGTGGAGAGGGACTGAGACCACACTGAGCTGAGAGGGACAGAGACCACACTGAGCTGAGAGAGACTGAGACCACACTGAGCTGAGAGAGAGACAGAGACCACACTGAGCTGAGAGGGACAGAGACCACACTGAGCAGAGAGAGACTGAGACCACACTGAGCTGAGAGAGACTGAGACCACACTGAGCTGAGAGAGAGACTGAGACCACACTGAGCTGAAAGAGACTGAGACCACACTGAGCTGAGAGGGACAGAGACCACACTGAGCTGAGAGAGACTGAGACCACACTGAGCTGAGAGAGACTGAGACCACACTGAGCTGAGAGAGACTGAGACCACACTGAGCTGAGAGGGACAGAGACCACACTGAGCTGAGAGAGACTGAGACCACACTGAGCTGAGAGAGAGACAGAGACCACACTGAGCTGAGAGGGACAGAGACCACACAGAGCTGAGAGAGAGACTGAGACCACACTGAGCTGAGAGAGAGACTGAGACCACACTGAGCTGAGAGAGACTGAGACCACACTGAGCTGAGAGAGACTGAGACCACACTGAGCTGAGAGGGACTGAGACCACACTGAGCTGAGAGAGAGACTGAGACCACACTGAGCTGAGAGAGAGACTGAGACCACACTGAGCTGAGAGAGAGACTGAGACCACACTGAGCTGAGAGAGAGACTGAGACCACACTGAGCTGAGAGGGACTGAGACCACACTGAGCTGAGAGAGACTGAGACCACACTGAGCTGAGAGAGAGACAGAGACCACACTGAGCTGAGAGGGACAGAGACCACACTGAGCTGAGAGAGACTGAGACCACACTGAGCTGAGAGAGAGACAGAGACCACACTGAGCTGAGAGGGACAGAGACCACACTGAGCTGAGAGAGACTGAGACCACACTCAGCTGAGAGAGAGACTGAGACCACACTGAGCTGAGAGAGAGACTGAGACCACACTCAGCTGAGAGAGAGACTGAGACCACACTGAGCTGAGAGGGACTGAGACCACACTGAGCTGAGAGAGACTGAGACCACACTGAGCTGAGAGGGACTGAGACCACACTGAGCTGAGAGAGAGACTGAGACCACACTGAGCTGAGAGAGAGACTGAGACCACACTGAGCTGAGAGAGAGACTGAGACCACATTGAGCTGAGAGGGACTGAGACCACACTGAGCTGAGAGAGACTGAGACCACACTGAGCTGAGAGAGAGACAGAGACCACACTGAGCTGAGAGGGACAGAGACCACACTGAGCTGAGAGAGACTGAGACCACACTGAGCTGAGAGAGAGACAGAGACCACACTGAGCTGAGAGGGACTGAGACCACACTGAGCTGAGAGAGACTGAGACCACACTGAGCTGAGAGAGAGACTGAGACCACACTGAGCTGAGAGAGAGACTGAGACCACACTCAGCTGAGAGAGAGACTGAGACCACACTGAGCTGAGAGGGACAGAGACCACACTGAGCTGAGAGAGACTGAGACCACACTGAGCTGAGAGAGAGACTGAGACCACACTGAGCTGAGAGAGACTGAGACCACACTGAGCTGAGAGAGACTGAGACCACACTGAGCTGAGAGAGACTGAGACCACACTGAGCTGAGAGGGACTGAGACCACACTGAGCTGAGAGAGACTGAGACCACACTGAGCTGAGAGAGACTGAGACCACACTGAGCTGAGAGGGACAGAGACCACACTGAGCTGAGAGAGACTGAGACCACACTGAGCTGAGAGAGAGACAGAGACCACACTGAGCTGAGAGGGACAGAGACCACACTGAGCTGAGAGGGACAGAGACCACACAGAGCTGAGAGAGAGACTGAGACCAAACTGAGCTGAGAGAGAGACTGAGATCACACTGAGCTGAGAGGGACTGAGACCACACTGAGCTGAGAGAGACTGAGACCACACTGAGCTGAGAGAGACTGAGACCACACTGAGCTGAGAGAGACTGAGACCACACTGAGCTGAGAGAGACTGAGACCACACTGAGCTGAGAGAGACTGAGACCACACTGAGCTGAGAGAGACTGAGACCACACTGAGCTGAGAGAGACTGAGACCACACTGAGCTGAGAGAGACTGAGACCACACTGAGCTGAGAGAGACTGAGACCACACTGAGCTGAGAGGGACTGAGACCACACTGAGCTGAGAGAGACTGAGACCACACTGAGCTGAGAGGGACAGAGACCACACTGAGCTGAGAGGGACAGAGACCACACTGAGCTGAGAGAGACTGAGACCACACTGAGCAGAGAGAGAGACAGAGACCACACTGAGCTGAGAGGGACAGAGACCACACAGAGCTGAGAGAGAGACTGAGACCACACTGAGCTGAGAGAGAGACTGAGACCACACTGAGCTGAGAGAGACTGAGACCACACTGAGCTGAGAGAGACTGAGACCACACTGAGCTGAGAGGGACTGAGACCACACTGAGCTGAGAGAGAGACTGAGACCACACTGAGCTGAGAGAGAGACTGAGACCACACTGAGCTGAGAGAGAGACAGAGACCACACTGAGCTGAGAGGGACAGAGACCACACTGAGCTGAGAGAGACTGAGACCACACTGAGCTGAGAGAGAGACAGAGACCACACTGAGCTGAGAGGGACAGAGACCACACTGAGCTGAGAGAGACTGAGACCACACTGAGCTGAGAGAGACTGAGACCACACTGAGCTGAGAGGGACTGAGACCACACTGAGCTGAGAGAGAGACTGAGACCACACTGAGCTGAGAGAGACTGAGACCACACTGAGCTGAGAGGGACAGAGACCACACTGAGCTGAGAGGGACAGAGACCACACTGAGCTGAGAGAGACTGAGACCACACTGAGCTGAGAGAGAGACAGAGACCACACTGAGCTGAGAGGGACAGAGACCACACAGAGCTGAGAGAGAGACTGAGACCACACTGAGCTGAGAGAGAGACTGAGACCACACTGAGCTGAGAGGGACAGAGACCACACTGAGCTGAGAGGGACAGAGACCACACTGAGCTGAGAGAGAGACTGAGACCACACTGAGCTGAGAGAGACAGGGACCACACTGAGCTGAGAGAGACTGAGACCACACTGAGCTGAGAGAGACTGAGACCACACTGAGCTGAGAGGGACTGAGACCACACTGAGCTGAGAGAGAGACTGAGACCACACTGAGCTGAGAGAGAGACTGAGACCACACTGAGCTGAGAGAGAGACAGAGACCACACTGAGCTGAGAGGGACAGAGACCACACTGAGCTGAGAGAGACTGAGACCACACTGAGCTGAGAGAGAGACTGAGACCACACTGAGCTGAGAGAGACTGAGACCACGCTGAGCTGAGAGAGAGACAGAGACCACACTGAGCTGAGAGGGGCTGAGACCACACTGAGCTGAGAGAGACTGAGACCACACTGAGCTGAGAGAGAGACTGAGACCACACTGAGCTGAGAGAGAGACTGAGACCACACTCAGCTGAGAGAGAGACTGAGACCACACTGAGCTGAGAGGGACAGAGACCACACTGAGCTGAGAGAGACTGAGACCACACTGAGCTGAGAGAGACTGAGACCACACTGAGCTGAGAGAGACTGAGACCACACTGAGCTGAGAGGGACAGAGACCACACTGAGCTGAGAGAGACTGAGACCACACTGAGCTGAGAGAGACTGAGACCACACTGAGCTGAGAGAGACTGAGATCACACTGGGCTGAGAGGGACAGAAACCACACTGAGCTGAGAGAGACTGAGACCACACTGAGTGGAGAGGGACTGAGACCACACTGAGCTGAGAGGGACAGAGACCACACTGAGCTGAGAGAGAGACAGAGACCACACTGAGCTGAGAGGGACAGAGACCACACTGAGCTGAGAGAGACTGAGACCACACTGAGCTGAGAGAGAGACAGAGACCACACTGAGCTGAGAGGGACAGAGACCACACTGAGCAGAGAGAGACTGAGACCACACTGAGCTGAGAGAGACTGAGACCACACTGAGCTGAGAGAGAGACTGAGACCACACTGAGCTGAAAGAGACTGAGACCACACTGAGCTGAGAGGGACAGAGACCACACTGAGCTGAGAGAGACTGAGACCACACTGAGCTGAGAGAGACTGAGACCACACTGAGCTGAGAGAGACTGAGACCACACTGAGCTGAGAGGGACAGAGACCACACTGAGCTGAGAGAGACTGAGACCACACTGAGCTGAGAGAGAGACAGAGACCACACTGAGCTGAGAGGGACAGAGACCACACAGAGCTGAGAGAGAGACTGAGACCACACTGAGCTGAGAGAGAGACTGAGACCACACTGAGCTGAGAGAGACTGAGACCACACTGAGCTGAGAGAGACTGAGACCACACTGAGCTGAGAGGGACTGAGACCACACTGAGCTGAGAGAGAGACTGAGACCACACTGAGCTGAGAGAGAGACTGAGACCACACTGAGCTGAGAGAGAGACTGAGACCACACTGAGCTGAGAGGGACTGAGACCACACTGAGCTGAGAGAGAGACAGAGACCACACTGAGCTGAGAGGGACAGAGACCACACTGAGCTGAGAGAGACTGAGACCACACTGAGCTGAGAGAGAGACAGAGACCACACTGAGCTGAGAGGGACTGAGACCACACTGAGCTGAGAGAGAAACAGAGACCACACTGAGCTGAGAGGGACAGAGACCACACTGATCTGAGAGAGACTGAGACCACACTCAGCTGAGAGAGAGACTGAGACCACACTCAGCTGAGAGAGAGACTGAGACCACACTGAGCTGAGAGGGACTGAGACCACACTGAGCTGAGAGAGACTGAGACCACACTGAGCTGAGAGGGACAGAGACCACACTGAGCTGAGAGAGAGACTGAGACCACACTGAGCTGAGAGAGAGACTGAGACCACACTCAGCTGAGAGAGAGACTGAGACCACACTGAGCTGAGAGAGAGACTGAGACCACACTGAGCTGAGAGGGACTGAGACCACACTGAGCTGAGAGAGACTGAGACCACACTGAGCTGAGAGGGACTGAGACCACACTGAGCTGAGAGAGAGACTGAGACCACACTGAGCTGAGAGAGAGACTGAGACCACACTGAGCTGAGAGAGAGACTGAGACCACATTGAGCTGAGAGGGACTGAGACCACACTGAGCTGAGAGAGACTGAGACCACACTGAGCTGAGAGAGAGACAGAGACCACACTGAGCTGAGAGGGACAGAGACCACACTGAGCTGAGAGAGACTGAGACCACACTGAGCTGAGAGAGAGACAGAGACCACACTGAGCTGAGAGGGACAGAGACCACACTGAGCTGAGAGAGACTGAGACCTCACTGAGCTGAGAGAGAGACTGAGACCACACTGAGCTGAGAGAGAGACAGAGACCACACTGAGCTGAGAGGGACTGAGACCACACTGAGCTGAGAGAGACTGAGACCACACTGAGCTGAGAGAGAGACTGAGACCACACTGAGCTGAGAGAGAGACTGAGACCACACTCAGCTGAGAGAGAGACTGAGACCACACTGAGCTGAGAGGGACAGAGACCACACTGAGCTGAGAGAGACTGAGACCACACTGAGCTGAGAGAGAGACTGAGACCACATTGAGCTGAGAGAGACTGAGACCACACTGAGCTGAGAGAGACTGAGACCACACTGAGTGGAGAGGGACTGAGACCACACTGAGCTGAGAGGGACAGAGACCACACTGAGCTGAGAGGGACAGAGACCACACTGAGCTGAGAGAGACTGAGACCACACTGAGCTGAGAGGGACAGAGACCACACTGAGCTGAGAGGGACTGAGACCACACTGAGCTGAGAGAGAGAGACAGAGACCACACTGACCTGTGAGAGACTGAGACCACACTGAGCTGAGAGGGACAGAGACCACACTGAGCTGAGAGAGACTGAGACCACACTGAGCTGAGAGGGACAGAGACCACACTGAGCTGAGAGAGAGAGACAGAGACCACACTGAGCTGAGAGGGACTGAGACCACACTGAGCTGAGAGGGACAGAGACCACACTGAGCTGAGAGAGACAGAGACCACACTGACCTGTGAGAGACTGAGACCACACTGAGCTGAGAGGGACAGAGACCACACTGAGCTGAGAGAGACTGAGACCACACTGAGCTGAGAGGGACAGAGACCACACTGAGCTGAGAGAGAGAGACAGAGACCACACTGAGCTGAGAGGGACTGAGACCACACTGAGCTGAGAGGGACAGAGACCACACTGAGCTGAGAGAGACTGAGACCACACTGACCTGTGAGAGACTGAGACCGCACTGAGCTGAGAGAGAGAGACAGAGACCACACTGAGCTGAGAGGGACTGAGACCACACTGAGCTGAGAGAGACTGAGACCACACTGAGCTGAGAGAGACTGAGACCACACTGAGCTGAGAGGGACTGAGACCACACTGAGCTGAGAGAGACTGAGACCACACTGAGCTGAGAGAGACAGAGACCACACTGAGCTGAGAGGGACAGAGACCACACTGAGCTGAGAGAGAGACTGAGACCACACTGAGCTGAGAGAGACTGAGACCACACTGAGCTGAGAGAGACTGAGACCACACTGAGCTGAGCGGGACTGAGACCACACTGGGTTGAGAGGGACTGAGACCACACTGAGCTGAGAGAGACTGAGACCACACTGAGCTGAGAGGGACTGAGACCACACTGAGTTGAGAGGGACTGAGATCACACTGAGCTGAGAGGGACTGAGACCACACTGAGCTGAGAGGGACTGAGGTCACACTGAGCTGAGAGGGACTGAGACCACACTGAGCTGAGAGAGAGACTGAGACCACACTGGGTTGAGAGGGACTGAGACCACACTGAGCTGAGAGAGACTGAGACCACACTGAGCTGAGAGAGAGACAGAGACCACACTGAGCTGAGAGGGACAGAGACCACACTGAGCTGAGCGGGACTGAGACCACACTGGGTTGAGAGGGACTGAGACCACACTGAGCTGAGAGGGACTGAGACCACACTGAGCTGAGAGAGAGACAGAGACCACACTGAGCTGAGAGGGACAGAGACCACACTGAGCTGAGCGGGACTGAGACCACACTGAGCTGAGAGGGACTGAGACCACACTGAGTTGAGAGGGACTGAGACCACACTGAGCTGAGAGAGACTGAGACCACACTGAGCTGAGAGAGACTGAGACCACACTGAGTTGAGAGGGACTGAGACCACACTCAGCTGAGAGGGACTGAGACCACACTGGGTTGAGAGGGACTGAGACCACACTGAGCTGAGAGAGACTGAGACCACACTGAGCTGAGAGGGACTGAGACCACACTGAGTTGAGAGGGACTGAGATCACACTGAGCTGAGAGGGACTGAGACCACACTGAGCTGAGAGGGACTGAGGTCACACTGAGCTGAGAGGGACTGAGATCACACTGAACTGAGAGAGACTGTGATCACACTGAGTTGAGAGGGACAGAGACCACACTGAGTTGAGAGGGACTGAGACCGCACTGAGCTGAGAGGGGACAGAGAACTTATTGAACTTAGAGAGGTAGATACCATTCCCTCAGTACTGACCCTCTGACAGTGCAACTCTCCCTCAGTACTGCCCCTCTGACGGTGCAGCACTCCCTTAGTCCTGACCCTCTGAAAGTGCAGCACTCCCGCAGTACTGACCCTCTGACAGTGCAGCACTCCCTCAGTACTGTCCTTCTGACAGTGCTGCACTCCCTCAGTACTGACCTTCTGACAGTGCAGCACTCCCTCAGTACTGACCCTCTGACATTGTGCACATTCCCTCAGTACTGTCCTTCTGACAGTACAGCACTCCCTCAGCACTGCCCCTCAGACAGTGCAGCGCTCCCTCAGCACTGCCCCTTCGACAGTGCAGTGCTCCCTAATTCTTGTCTCTCCCACAGTGCCGTTCTGCCTCAGTACAGGCCCTCCAGCAGTGCTGCGCTCCCTCAGTACAGGCCCTCCAGCAGTGCTGCGCTCCCACTGACCTTTACCATACGGAGGCTTTATTGGATTGAAAGGGCTGGTCAATTCATCTAAATAATTGAGGCTTTTACTGAAGGGGTGATGTGACTTGCAACAAGTGCTTTCAGTGATCAATCTATTGTGTTGATCAGCTGGCGACGTTAATCGCACTGCAGAGCAGTGATCAAATCCTGTTGGACCATGAGGAGTCTGAAAACAGACAGCTTCACCAGTGCACCAAGGATCTCAGGCAGCAAGTCACTGTTCTGCACAATAAGGTTGGTGTTCCTCAAACAGAACTGACCTCTCATGAACTCTACTTTGATCTTTGCACAATGCCATGCCAATAAGAAGTTCCCCGCGCATGCGCAGGTTGGCACAGCGCCCATTTGGCGCCGCGTAATGACGCTGGAGTGGCGTAAACCGCTCCAGCGCTGTGCTGGCCCCCACAGTGCCCGGGCCCTGTTCGCGCCGTCGTGTAATGCGACGGCGTTCATGACGGCGCGGGCACTTAGTCCTGGGAGCGGAGAATCACACCTGGTGTTTGGCGCAGTGTTTCTCATCGACTTTTTGGGTGAGATCCAAACTGGTATTTACCCATTTAGTCAGCTTGGCCTTGGGGAGTTTCTCCCCGGTCTAGATCCACCGGCCTCGTTGCGACCTCGCTCGAGTGCGAAGAGGCTGTGAATGCCAGGAGAGGCCTCTCGCATGTTTCCCAGAAGTCTTCACTCCTTGCGGCATCCCCAGTGAGACCACAGAAGGTGCCGTTTGGTACTCAGGCGGAACAGCATCCAAGGGGGTCTCCCTAGCCCTCTGGGTGGCCAGCGATAGTGCAGGTTGGCCCCCTGGAACCAGGGTACCTTGGCACTGCCCAGCTGGCACTGCCAAAGTGCCCAGATGGCACTGCCAAGCAGGCATCCGAGTGTCAGGGTGGTAATGTGAGGGTGCCCAGGTGCCATTGCCAAGGGTGGATTCCCATGAAAGGAGGGTGGAGGGGAGTTTGAAAGGTGGGGGGGGGGCGTGCAGGGCAGGTAAGCAGGGGCCTCTGGGAGATTTGTGGGGGTGACGGGTGGGGGTCCTGGAAGGGGAGGGCCCTGTAAGTGGCCATGGGGGTGCCTGAAGAGGCAGGACTCCCAGGGACCCCATAGCAGGATGTCCTCACTTGGGGGGGGGGGGGTGTAGGGTAATGCCCATGGGCACGACGCATCGGCTACACTGCGCTATGGCAAGCTGCTTTTCCGGGAAACCATGCTCCCAGGATCTACCCAGCTCGCAAAACCTCGCGAGAGCCACCACGATCTCGCAAAATGTTGCGATTTTTGCAAATCTGTATATTAGAGCAAGGCAGTAAGCCTCACTCTAATGTGCAGATTCCTGAGGTACCTGAAGCTTTGGGATTAAACCCCTTCGCCTCAGGGACCTTGGACGAGTGCCATTCAGCACTGATCCCCGCAAATGGGGACCAGACAGAACAACACTGATGGGGGTCTCCCATGGTTTCTGAGGCCCCCAGCTGCATGCCCATTGGACAGGGTGGTGCCCTGGCACCGCTGGTGTCATATGGGCACCCTGGCAGTTGCAGCCTGGCACCCAAGCAGTGCCACCTGGATGCCAAGCTGGCACTGCCAGCTTTCATAGGCACTGTCAGGATGTGAGGTTGGCGGTGCCAAGCTGGCATTTGTTGCCTGCCTGCAATCAGGTGGGGGTGCCTCCCAGATTGCATTTGGGCTGGGGGGGGTGGTTTGGGGATTCTTTTCAGGGCCTTTCCTGATCTCTCGCTACAATTGGAGTGCTGGCAAGCAGAGCACCCCATTGCAGAAAATGGTTGGGCTAAATCAGTGAGAAACTCCCCAGAGCTCAAAAAAATTATTGTGTCATTGAATAGCGGTGGGGAACTCGCCGGAAGGGGCTACGAGAAACTCCCTGAAAAATCGGCCACAAATTAGCTTAGGGTCTGGATCCTTCCGCACTGCCCACCGCAAGATCGTCACGGGCGAGACACAGACGATGGAGAAGTCCATTGACCTTGGGCGGGATTCTCCGGCCGCTGTTTTTTTGGGAGAATCGCATCCTTGGAACTTTTTTCAGTCATGGGAGCTGAACTTGCCGGAGAGACTACCTCCTCAGAGATCGGGCCGCCATTTTGAGTGGGTGCCCCAATCTCTGAACTTGAGGGTCCCCCACACAGCCACCCTGTCCACCCAGGCATCCTGGTGCTGTCACCCAGGCACCCTGGCAGTGCCAGAGTGGCAGTGCCAAGGTGCCAGGCTGGCACAACCAAGATTCCCAGGTGAGAACAGTTTCTCCCGATCTACTCTGTCCAGTCCCCTCATGATTTGAAACACCTCCATCAAATCTCCTCTTAGACGTCTTCTCTCCAAGGAGACCCAACCTCTCCAATATATCTTCATAACAACTTTAATTTTAACAACCTACACCCACCACCCTCTGTAAAAAAACTCAAATATTTGTCTTTTGACTATACTGACAACTGGTCACACCTGCTGAGTTGGGGAATGTTGTTGTGTTGTAGGTGCTGTCAGAAGAAGCTCAGTGTCAGATGTTAGCTGGAATGTTTGAGCAAGAACGTCATTACAATCAACATTGTCTTCCAGCTCTCCAACAACAGATTGAGGTCAGTTTACAATGGCTGATGATTAAGCAGATGTACAAGATGTCCCTCTCCTGTTTCAGCCCAAGTTAAATTGTCTGATCACTCTCGTAATTGTTTAATGAGCACCATGCGGTGCTGACTCCCATATAATTCCAGGTCCCAGATTCGATCGCTGTGCTCAACACAAGAACAGGAGGAGGCCATTCAGCCCCTTGAACCTGTTCCAAACTTCAACTAAATCATTGCTGATCTGAATCTTAAATCCTTTCACCCAACAAATGTCTCTTAACTTTAACAACCCACTCCTCCCCACTTGCATCCTACTGCCAACTCCTGCTAAAGAACTCAACTATTCACCTTGCCTTTGCTGTGGTGTGTTAATAGTTCACTCAGGGAGTCCAAGTTGTAGTTCGCCTGTCCACCAGAGGAAATACTTTCTCTCTAACCCATCAATTTGTTTATTCATTGTAAACACCTAATTTAAATTACCCCTTAAGTCAACACATTGAGGGAGAACAAGCTTAGCCCATCCTCATATTTTAACCCTGCTGAATCATTCTGGTGAATCGAAATTCTGATTCCAATTTTCCTTTGGATGATTCCATTTCTGAACTACCTGGTTAAGATTATATCCCTTGATCTCTTGATTAATAAGGGGATCAGGGGTTATGGGAAGAAGGCAGGTCAATGGGGATGACATTATTGAATGACGGAGCAGACGTGATGGGCCGAATGGCCTAATTCTGCTCCTGTGTCTTATGCTCTGGATCACAGATTTTGGGGGCAGCTGGAGCAAAGGGAGTTGCTGCACAGGTGACAGAGACTTCTGGGTGTGAGGGGGACAACTGGAGGGAAACTGTTGTCGTAATAAAGATGGAACAGTGAGGGGGGCGATGGAGCAGTAAGGGGGGGGGGTGATGGAGCAGTGAGGGGGGTGAAGGAGCAGTGAGGGGGGATGATGGAGCAGTGAGGGGGGATGATGGAGCAGTGAGGGGGGTGATGGAGCAGTGAGGGGGGGTGAAGGAGCAGTGAGGGGGGGGGTGATGGAGCAGTGAGGGGGCCGATGGAGCAGTAAGGGGGGATGATGGAGCAGTGAGGGGGGTGATGGAGCAGTGAGGGGGGGGTGAAGGAGCAGTGAGGGGGGTGATGGAGCAGTGGGGGGGGGTGAAGGAGCAGTGAGGGGGGGTGATGGATCAGTGAGGGGGGTGATGGAGCAGTGAGGGGGGTGAAGGAGCAGTGAGCGGCGTGATGGAGCAGTGAGGGGGGGTGATGGAGCAGTGGGGGGGTGAAGGAGCAGTGAGGGGGGTGAAGGAGCAGTGAGGGGGGGGTGATGGAGCAGTGAGGGGGTGATGGAGCAGTGAGGGGGGGTGATGGAGCAGTGGGGGGGGTGATGGAGCAGTGAGGGGGGTGATGGAGCAGTGAGGGGGTGATGGAGCAGTGAGGGGGGTGATGGAGCAGTGAAGGGGTGATGGAGCAGTGAGGGGGGTGATGGAGCAGTGAGGGGGGGGTGATGGAGCAGTGAGGGGGGGTGATGGAGCAGTGAGGGGGGTGATGGAGCAGTGAGGGGGGGTGATGGAGCAGTGAGGGGGTGAAGGAGCAGTGAGGGGGTGATGGAGCAGTGAGGGGGTGATGGAGCAGTGAGGGGGGTGATGAAGCAGTGAAGGGGTGATGGAGCAGTGAGGGGGGTGATGGAGCAGTGAGGGGGTGATGGAACAGTGAGGGGGGTGATGGAGCAGTGAGGGGGGGTGATGGAGCAGTGGGGGTGGGGTGATGGAGCAGTGAGGGGGGGTGATGGAGCAGTGGGGGGAGGGTGATGGAGCAGTGAGGGGGGTGAAGGAGCAGTGAGGGGGGGTGATGGAACAGTGAGGGGGGTGATGGAGCAGTGAGGGGGGTGATGGAGCAGTGAGGGGGGGTGATGGAGCAGTGAGAGGGGTGAAGGAGCAGTGAGGGGGTGATGGAGCAGTGAGGGGGGTGAAGGAGCATTGAGGGGGTGATGGAACAGTGAGGAGGGTGATGGAGCAGTAAGGGGGGGTGAAGGAGCATTGAGGGGGTGATGGAACAGTGAGTGGGGTGATGGAGCAGTGAGGGGGGGTGATGGAGCAGTGAGGGGGGTGATGGAGCAGTGAGGGGGGTGATGGAGCAGTGAAGGGGTGATGGAGCAGTGAGGGGGGTGATGGAGCAGTGAGGGGGGGTGATGGAGCAGTGAGGGGGGTGATGGAGCAGTGAGGGGGGTGAAGGAGCAGTGAGGGGGTGATGGAGCAGTGAGGAGGTGATGGAGCAGTGAGGGGGGTGATGGAGTAGTGAAGGGGGTGATGGAGCAGTGGGGGGGGGGGTGATGGAGCAGTGAGGGTGGGTGATGGAGCAGTGGGGGGAGGGTGATGGAGCAGTGAGGGGGTGAAGGAGCAGTGAGGGGGGTGAAGGAGCAGTGAGGGGGTGATGGAACAGTGAGGGGGGTGATGGAGCAGTGAGGGGGGTGATGGAGCAGTGAGGGGGGTGAAGGAGCAGTGAGGGGGGGTGATGGAACAGTGAGGGGGGGTGAAGGAGCAGTGAGGGGGGTGATGGAGCCGTGAGGGGGGGGTGATGGAGCAGTGAGAGGGGTGAAGGAACATTGAGGGGGTGATGGAATAGTGAGGGGGGTGATGGAGCAGTAAGGGGGGTGAAGGAGCATTGAGGGGGTGATGGAGCAGTGAGGGGGGTGATGGAGCAGTGAGGGGGGTGAAGGAGCAGTGAGGGGGGGGGGTGATGGAGCAGTGAGGGGGGTTGAGGGTGAGTTGATTACACCAGCAGGTAAACTTCCCAGCTACTTCATTAACTGTAAATTGTTATGTGGAATGTCCTGTGAATGTGACGAATGTGATATAAAATAGTTACTTCAGAGATATTAGTTACTGTAATGTAGAGATAGGCCAGTCTCATTCTGGTGAGTTCACAGACAAAGGATTTCAGACCGCATGGCAAAGCAAGGAGGAGGTGTGTCCACCAAAGGAGGAGAAAAGGATGCTGGGTAATAGGGGCCAGAGGAAGGGATTGGAAGTGAGCCAATCAGAATGTCTGACTAGGTCAGGAGGGGTATAGGATGACCTATGGGAATTGTGTATGTGAAACTTGATACCATTTGAATTGATTTGCAGAGATCCCTTTGTCTCTTTGTTCATTTGCTTTCCTGGATGTAGGAGACTAGATGTGTCCTATGCTTCTGTGAAATGAACCAAGCTTGCAAGCTAAATAAAATAACTAATGCTGTACCTGCAAATCCATCTCGACTTTTATTGAGGCCAGACTGACGGGTAAAGAAACTTGGGATTTCACAAATGTAAATAGCAATGTATAAATGGGGGCTTAATGGTCTTGCGCTGTTTGCTGTGCTCAGGTATTGTGGCAGCGGCTTCGTGAACTTGATGAAAGGTCAGCTGTACAAACAAGGCCACTTCTTTCACAGGACGAGAGTGAAATGGTGACAAGACAGCGGGCAGGTGGAGAGAACAGGTACCACAGTCTAGTTCATTTGGAGTATAGCACTCATTCCACTGAACTCAAGTGAACTTGAGTAGCAGTAAATTCTTCAGCGTATATCATGGGCAAGATTCTCCGACCCCCCGCTGGGTCGGAGAATCGCCGGGGGCTGGCGTGAATCCCACCCCCGCCCCCTGCCGAATTCTCCACCACCGGAGATTCGGCGGGGGCGGGAATCGCGCCGCGCCGGTAGGCAGCCCTCCCCCCCCCCCCCCCCCCCCGCGATTCTTCGGCCCGGATGGGCCGAAGTCCCGCTGCTAGAATGCCTGTCTCGCCGGCGTAGATTAAACCACCTACCTTACCGGCGGGACAAGGCGGCGCGGGCGGGCTCTGGGGTCCTGGGGGGGGGGGGCGCGGGGCGATCTGGCCCCAGGGGGTGCCCCCCCGGTGGCCTGGCCCACGATCAGGGCCCACCGATCCGCGGGCTGGCCTGTGCCGTGGGGGCACTCTTTCCCTTCCGCCTTCGCCACGGTCTCCACCATGGCGGAGGCGGAAGAGACTCCCTCCACTGTGCATGCGCGGGAATGCCGTCAGCGGCCGCTGACGCTCCTGCGCATGCGCTGCCCGGAGATGTCATTTCCGTGCCAGCTGGCGGGGCACCAAAGGCCTTTCCCGCCAGCTGGTGGGGCGGAAATTCGTCCGGCGCGGGCCTAGCCCCTTAAGGTTGGGGCTCGGCCCCCAAAGATGCGGAAGGTGCAGCACGATGCCCAACTGATTTGCGTCGTTTTGGGCGCCAGTTTCCGGAGAATTTCGCCCCATGTCTTTTGATAATCTTTTAATAATCTTTATTGTCACAAGTAGGCTTACATTAACACTGTAATGAAGTTGCTGTGAAAAGCCCCTAGATGACACAATCCGGTGCCTGTGGTAAATTGAGGGCGAATTCAGAATGTCCAAATGACCTAATAGCACGTCTTTCAGGACTTGTGGCGGGAAACCGGAGCACCCGGAGGAAACCCACGCAGACACGAGGAGAACGTGCAGACTCCACACAGACAGTGAACCAAACCGGGAATCAAACCTGGGACCCTGGAGCGGTGAAGCAACAGTGCTACCCATTGTGCTACAGTGCCGCCTTCTGATTATACTCATGTTAAAACAGGGCAACTTATATTTATCTAGTATCTTTAACCTAATTATCCCAACATGCTTCACAGGATCATTATAAGTCTTCCAATTCCAATCTACCTTTACATTGATCAGTTTGAGCTGCAGATCAAGGTTGGGTAAAATCTGAATGGGGCTTGAATCCAGGGCCTTTTGAGTCAGAGGCGAGAGTGCTACCCACTGATACATGGCTGACAACAAGGCATGATTAGCATTTAAACGATGACTTAATGAACTCCATTAGTGAGCTTTATTATTCTGTGATTATCAGTGAAGAATTCTCTTGAGAAGCTGCTAATATTGCCCCCCCTTTCTGTAAATCAAGGCTTCACCAAGAGTTGGCTGATTGGTTCTGCAAAAGCTCTGGAGAGGATTGTTCTGAAACACGGGGTCAGACAGAATCTGACGGAAGAAGTCCTGACTTCCGAGTGAAGGAGGAGAGTGAGGGTAAGGTGTCAGGGACGGGCCAAGGCTCCGAGTTGGGAATGTTTGGACCTCCAGTGTCTCCACCAGCCTCTGCACTTGCCCCGGGTGACAAGCTGCAAGGTACAGATAAAATATCCACTTTGGTATCCAAGTTGTTTCAAACTTGGACATTAATTTGTACCTTGATTTTACATCTGTGTTTACAGCCCAGGAAGGGGCCACCCAGCTCGACAGGTCCATGACAATGTTTGTGCGCCATAGCAGCCTCCTCCCACCTATCTTCACCTCACCCGATCAGCACATCCTTCTGTTTCCTTTCTCCCTCGTGTGTTTTTCCAACTTCTCCTTAAATACGTCGCTCCTGCACACTCCGGTTATTTCTTTTTGTCACGTGTCCCACATTCTAGCATTCCCTGAGTAAAGACGTTTTTCTTGAATTCCCTACCGGATTTATTTGTGACTGCCTTGTCATTATGACCCCTGGTTCTGGATTTGTCTGCTTGTCTAATTTTATTGTGTGTGTGTGTGGGATTGAATCCCCCGGGGCATGAGACATGCGGTTTGATCGCTGCTCAGTGCTGACTCAGGTGGTCACAGCCTCATTAGTGACAGACACCTTAGTGTCCCAAAGCTAAAAAGAGAAAATAACAGGTGGGGTTCCCATTCCTGGGTGCAAATCAGTCTGCTAATATTAAATGTTGATTCAGATGGGTTCTGAACATCTTGTCTGAATAGTGTGCCAGCATTCAGTGAGATTCCAAACACTGGCTCTATCCAGCTGTACCCACAGAGTGCCAGTAAGCTGGGGAAGGATATAGTTGTTAAACTTAATTTCATTGAGTGGCTTGCAAAGAGTTTTCCCAGCATTTTCTCGCACATTGGTGAGTTATTCTCCATACTCTTAATGCTGTAAACATCTGCCTGTTTTAACAGATTCACACACCACCCAGGAGTCATCGACAGTGAAGAACTCTGCCTCGTCACATCTCACAGTCAATGGGAACCCAGCAATGTCCAGGTACCAGTGAAGAGCAACCCGATGTGGATCTGTCATCTTCCATTAACTATACCGGTGACTCATGATTGGTGCATGTCAGTGGTCTCTCCCCCTCTGTGATTGGTGCATCAGTCATTGTTCCCCCTTTCTCTGATTGGTGCACCTGTCAGTGCTCTTCCTTCCTGTGATTGATGCATTATTGTTCCCCCTTTCTCAGATTGGTGCATCTGTCAGTGCTCTCCCTTCCTGTGATTGGTGCATCATTATTCTACCTTTCTCTGATTGGTGCGGCTATCAGTGCTCTTCCTCGCTGTGATTGGTGCATTTGTCAGTTCTCTCCCTCACTGTGATTGGTGTAGCTGTCTGTGCTTTCCTGTTCGTAATTGCTGCATAATCCCTCTCTCAACAACCTGATGAAACAGAGAGTAGACATAAGTAGATCATTTTTGGGTTGGCAAAATGGGATGAGTGGAATGCTACAGGGATCATTGCTGGCGGCTCCACTATTTACAATTTATATCAATGCCTTGGATATAGAGATTGAATGTATGGTTGCTAAATTTGTTGGCGATAGGTAGGAAAGTAAGTTGTGAGGAGGACGTAAGGAGACTGCAAGGGGCAAAGATAGCTTAGGTTAGTGGCCAAAAATCTGACAAATGCATTTTAATGTGGGAAAATGTGCATTTGTCCGTTTTGGCAGGAAGAATAAAAAAGCAGCATATTATCTAAATGGAGGGAGATTGCAGAACTCTGAGGTACTGAACGATTTGGCTGTCCTGTATATATGAATGCCAAAAGGTTAATATAAATGTAAAGCAATTGATTAGGAAGGCAACTTGAATGTTCTTGTTTATTGCAAGGGGAAGGGAATGTAAAAGTATGGGTGTTTAGCCACAGTTGTACAGGGCGCTGGTTCGACCTGAGCTGGAATACTGTGTACAATTTTGGTCCCCTTATTTAAGGAAACATAATTGCTTTAGATGCAATTCAGAAAAGGTTCACTTGACTAATACCTGGGATGGGGGTGGTTATCTTATGAGGAAAGGTTGGACAGACTGGGTATGTATCCATTGGAGTTTAAAAGAATGAGAGGTGATCTCATGGGGTGGCATGGTGGCACAGTGCTTGGCACTGCTGCCACACAGTGCCAGGGACCTGGGTTCAATTCTGACCTTGGGTGACTGTTTGTGTGGAGTTTGCATTTTCTTCCCAGTGTCTGCGTGAGTTTCGCCCGGGTGCTCCTGTTTCCTCCCACAGTCCAAAGATGTGCAGATTAGATAGATTGGTCATGATAAATTGCCCCTTAGCATCAGAAAGATGTGCAGGTTAGGTGGATTGGTCATGATAAATTGCCTCTTAGCATCAGAAAGATGTGCAGGTTAGGTGGGGTTGTGGGGGAGTGGGCCTAGGTAGGATGCTTTTTCAGACTGAATGGGCCAAATGGCCTCCTTCTGCACTGTAGGGATTCTGTGATTTTACTGAAACATATAAGATCCTGAGGGGACTTGACAAGGTGGGTGATGAAAGGATGTTTCCTCTTGGGGGAGAGACTGGAACTAGGGGACACTGTTTAAAAATAAGGCTTCTTCTATTTAAGATGGGGATCATAAGAAATGTTTTCTCTCAGAAGGTCTTTAATCTTTAGGACTCTCTTCCCCAGAGAGCAGTGGAGGCAGGTTCATTGAATATTTTTGAGGGAGAAGAAGATAGATTTTTGGCTGATAAGAAAATCAAGGTTATTGGGGCTGGGGAAATGTGGTGATTGAGATGACAATCTGATCAGCCATGATCTTTATTGAGTGTCAGAGCAGGGTCAAGGGCCGAATGACCGACTCCTTCTCCCAATTCTTATGTTTGTTTGTTTGATTAGAAATGGCTAACTATGAAATAGCCCAGGTATATTTTAATCAGAGCATGACTATCAATCAATACAGCTTCCTCCCCATCACTGCTGGGTTAAGGGGTCAGCAGCACCAATCAGTCCTGTGTAGTTCTCTGTTTTGCTTCACCTAGATGGCTTGGATGCGTAGTCTTGAACAAAGAACAACAAGCTTTGTTAACGAAAAAAACTAATTTATTAACACTATTAAATAAGATTCATATGCATTCATAAAGTTCAAGGTTACTATATTACATTATGCTATCTCTAACTACAAAACTCTCAAATAGACAACTGCTCCTATGCCTCGCCATCTTCTACTGCCTTCTAACTCCCACAAGGCTTAGCATCAATGTCTTATATACTTGTAACTCTAGCTCCCTCTAGTGGCTGGTCTAGACATTTCATTAACCCTTGCAGTTCTTATATTTATGATAATACCACAAGTCCTTCAATAGCACGTCAAACTCACAATAGATTCTCAAACTCAGAACAATCTAAGTTGTCTTTTTCCTCTGCCTCCAGCGAAACCACTTGTGTGAAGATAGAGGAGGTGGATTGCAAAGGTTGTTTTGTCCGACTCTTCAACACCTCTCCAGACAAGAACGTGGATCTCAGTGGCTACACCCTGCAGCAGAGAATTGGTGTGTATCCAATCTCCCTGTACCGTTTCCCACAGCACACCTGGCTCCCAAACCTGCGATATCTCACGGTAAGTGCATGTCTATTGCTACTGTCTGTATACTATTAGCCACGGTTTGTCTGTTGCTGTAATCTGTCTCAAAGTTACTATCATCTGTCAGTCTGTCCATCTATATATCTGCATATCTATCCAGCCATCTACATGAAAGTGTTTCAGTGTCACGTTTCAAAGTATCAAAATTATCAAAGAAAGGGAAAGAGCGAAACTTTAAGCCTCAGATTCTGCTCTGGGTTGAAAATTTGTGACAGGCTTTCAGTCAGGCCTGTCACCGCTACTGAAGGTCCAACCAGTAATAGTCAGGCAATTTATCCTCCCCAACTCTGGATAGATTCTTTAGATGGGAATATAATTGAGTGGCTTGCTCAGCCACTTCAGAGGGCTGTTAAAAGTCAAAGCTCATTGTTGTGCTTCTGGAGTCACATATAGTTCCTGACAGGGTAAGGCCAGCAGGTTTTCCTTCCTAAAGTACATCAGTCAAACAGTTGGACTTTACAACAATCAACAGCTTCATGATCACTTTTACTGATGGAATAAATATTTGTGGGGTCTTGATGTGCACAAATTGACTGCTGCATTTCTCTACCTCATAACAGTGATAATACATCATAAAGTAGGTAATTTAGCTGTCAGATCTTTTGGGATGCACAGAGGACGTGAAAGATGCTCAATGAAAGTTAGTCCTTTCTTACTGTTCCTGCTCCATGATCCCATCAGAATAACCAAGGAACTCAGAAGCAAATTACAGCCCCGCATTAAAATATCCATTGTGTGCATGTGTTCAACCCTACGCCATAAGACCATAAGATATAGGGGCAGAATTAGGCCATTCAGCCCATCGAGTCTGCTCCGTCATTTGATCATGGCTGATATGTTTCTCATCCCCATTCTCTTGCCTTCTCCCCGTAACCCCTGATCTCTTTATTAATCAAGAACCTATCCATCTATGCCTTACTTCACTTTGTTTCTCTAAGCAGGTTTGGGCTGAAGCGGCTGATATCTCCCAGAGACTTCCATCTGACATTGTGTGGAGAGAGCAGCACAGATTCCAGAGTGGACCACAATGTACCACAGCGCTTTGCAAATCAAATGGACAGGTAAAGGAGAGAGAGGAGTGGACCCCAGATAACTTGTGCTGAAATGGCCTGGGGCACTCAAACCTCTCTAAATGCTGCCTGATGCGATGCATCAGGTGTAAATGAGCAGCCACCTCGTCTCTCACAGTCAGAGATCAAATCTGCAAATCTTGCTCTTACACTGGCTGTTAGCCCCAATTACAATTTCCAGGTACAAATGAATGGTCCCAGTCTCCTCACCTCAGTTCAAGGTTTATGTTTAAAGAGAAAGTAAATTGGCTCTTTGTTGTTTGATATATTCTATTGTATTCTATTCTATATTGAGGGGGTGCAGACAAATCCATCTCACTGTGTTAAACCAATATTTTATACAAACTGTGTGGAGTTTTCCCCGTGTCTGCGTGGGCTTCCTCCGGGTGCTCCAGTTTTCTGCCCCAAGTCCCGAAAATCGTGCTTGTTAGGTGAATTGGACATTCTAAATTCTCCCACTGTGTACCCGAACAGATTCGGGAGTGTGGCGACGAGGGGATTTTCACATTAACTTCATTGCAGTGTTAATGTAAGCCTACATGTGACACTAATAAAGATTATTATTATTAAACCAGTGATGTTTCCACTTGTGGGAAACCAGAACTAAGGGCTATAATATAAGATAGTTTTATTAATGAACTCTCTTTGCCAGAGAGTGGTGAGAATGTGAAACTCGCTACCACAGGGAGTGGTTGAGGTGAATACTAGATGCATTTAAGGGGAAGTTAGATGAGGCCGAGGGGGAAATGAATAGAAGGATATGCTGCTCGGGTGAGATGAAAAGGTTGGGAGGAGGTTTGTGTGGAGCATAAACACTGGAATGGACTATAATCCATTTCTGTGAAGTCAAAACTTGCCCCTCAGTTCTGTAAGAGAAAGGAAAAATTCATAGGACAGAATACAATCCACTTCAGATGTGGATGAGTGGAGTAAAATCTGCTACAGTCACTCCGTCAGGCTACTGTTTGATTCAATAATGAGTGGGTGGTGCACTCCAGGTCATAAAAGATTGAGGCCCACTTGTTGGAGCGACCCAGCGATTACCTCAATGACCTGAAGTAATATCCCAAAGATGCGACACTGTCCTATAATGCACAGATGTACGACAAGAACTGGATTGTGAAAGACATGCAAATCTGCGAAAGTTGAATGTTAATGACTTATTGCTATCTATTCTGGTTCTCTCCAGACCATTGCTTGGTACATCCCCTCGCACAGATTCTCGGCTGCGGCTAACTCCTTTGATGTGAAAGATGATGCCTCAGACGAATGTGTCCCTGTGCCCCTGAACAAACAGCAGACATCTCCAGCAGGGTCCCCACAGGAACAGTGTATGAAGGAAGAAGGTTGGGCTCCCAGTCCTGAAATAATGATTCAGCCTAATGCTCAGATAAACAGTTGGACAGACTTTGTGCCGGTACAGAAAAGGTAACACACAATTGCGTCAAGGACACAACTGGCCCTGTAGCTAGAATTCAACAGTCAGTTAGATGCTGTGGATCCGTGCAATTGTAATGGTTTCCATTGTTTGGGTTTTGTAAATGCAATCCTGTACTGTGTGGCTAACAGATTTGCCCTAGCCATCTGAGTGTGGAGCAGACATCTTAAAATCAGTTCAATAAAAGCCTTTCACGGAATACATACTAAAGTACAGCTTGTCCTTCAACTTGCTGCACCCACCACAATAGAGTTTACAGCACAGAAGCAGCCCATTACCTCATTGTACATGCTGGCTAGTAGCTATAATAATCCCACAGTCCAACTCTCTCCCTATAGTCCTGCATCAATCCCAAACTAATCCCACTGCCCTGCTCCCCGTCATAGTCCTGTATCAATCCCAAACTAATTCCACTTCCCAAATTTGTGGAAGCTCATAGTTTAACCTTTGGAGTCCAGATATCATTCTGGTATATGTGGGCTGAACTTGCTCCAAAGCCTATATATCCTTGTGAGGTGCAATGCCCAGAAATAGTGGCCTGGCCATGGCCAAATACAACACCGTTTTAAACTACTGAGGAGACTGAATAATAATGAGCTGATAATTATTAATGACCATCCTCTTATGTCTTATCCTAGGGGAAGTATCTCTGCTCTTCTTTCCTCAAAAGGCGCACGTCGCCAGTCCAACACTTCCAGCCTCACAGAACACAGCAGTTTGTGGTCTCACAGCATGGGAGAGACAGACATTTTCTCCTATCTACAATCCAGTCTTATATCTCTGCCATCAGATTCGTTACCAGGTAAGTTTGTTCATGCGTAACCCTCTCGGCAACTCTGGTTCCACTCTGTGTGTTTTTCTTGTGTTCCATGCCCCTTTTCTCAAGGATCTCCAGCAGACTGGTGTTGCAGGTTCCAGGTAGGGCACACTTTGTGCAGATAGTACTGTGTTAGTTCAGGTGTTCTGCTGCATAAATTCCATCCAGCTCCACCCCAATTTTGTAGCTGGAATTCTCCCGCTGTTGCGATTCAATTTTCTCGCTGGCAGCGCACCCCCATCAGTGGGTTTCCCGGCGGTTTGGGGTGGTTACAATGGGAAATCCCATTGACAATCGGCGGGAGGCTAGAATCCCGTAGCCAGGGAGCGGCATGGCTGATGGAGCGGAGAATCCTGCCCTGTGTGTCAGCTGTGTGAGTGTGGACCGGGCATAGTGGATAGCAGCCCTATCTCCATCTGGACATAGTGGGCTCAAAGTCCCACTCCAAGGCTGGAATTTTCCAGCCCTGCACGCTGTCAGGATCTTCTGGTCCGAGACTTCAATGGTTTACCGGCCTTGCAAGAAGGAAACCGCCGCAGGGGAGATGATGGAAATGGTCCCAAAGTATTTTACAGCTTTAAGTACCTTGAAGTGCAGTCGTTTATGTAATGTGGAAACTGAAAGCTTCTATAAACAGCAGTGAGATCATGACCGATATTCTCTTTTGAGTGATGTTCATTGAAGGATAAATATAGCCTGGGACGCTGGCAAGAACTCTCCTGCTTTTCAAATGGTGGCTGTGGGACCTTTAAGTCCATCTGAGAGGGCAGGTGAAGCTTTGTTTAATGTTTCATCTCAAAGGCCTCGGACAGTGCAGCATTCCCTCTGTACTTTACTGGGGTGGGACTTGAATCTCTGACCTTCTGATTCCCAGAGGTGAGAATGTGACCCACTGAGCCACAGTCAACACGTCGTGTTTTACCAAATAAGACAACGGTAAATGAGATTGTTCTTGACAACTTGGTGTGAAACCCTCTGTCTGCCCCTCATTTCCAGGTTTAGTTACTCCTGATTCCTCCAGTCCGCAGTCTCCAATTCAGATGTCCAGACGATCGAGTGATGCTGAGGGGTTACATTTAACCGTAAGTGACCAAATGTATAAGCTGAAAGGTACGAATCACAATTGGCGCTGTGCTAACATACACGCCACATCAAAGGTTGGCACCTTCTGACCCACAGCTTCTGAAATAGCTGGTGACTCAGAAACATCCCTGAGAACAAGACGTGTAAAAACATGCAGTTACAGTCCATGTGCGACAGGACATGGCCTTGTACCTCCAGTTTGGGTGGACCAGGACACCTGAAGACATGCGCCTGGCTGCTTCCATTTTTCTCCTCTGCCTCATCCCTCCCCCTCCAAGTACTGCTCTTACTCTCTCAATGCTTCCTCATCTCTTTCCCTCAGTAAAGAGTGGGTCGGATGTCCCCCTTCTCTCCTGTACCTCGCTGTGCTTGCCCCAAACGGTGAGAAAACCCAGTGCAGATTTCCTGCCTCCACAATGTGAATCATAGAATCACAGGAGGCTATTCAGCCAGTCATGCCCATGCTGGCTCTTTGAATGAACTATCCAATTGGTCCCACCCGCCCTGCTCTTTCCACAGAGCCTGTAAATGTTTCCTTTTCAAGTTTGCATGCTTTCATAAACCTCTGCTTTCATTGACCCACCTCCTACTACCCTGCCACCTGAGCTTCTCCAGATTCCCTCTCCCAGTATCTGGCAGCAGACATGGGCGGCGGCCAGGGGGTGCTGGGGAAGGGGGGGGGGGGGGGTCTAGGACTGCATCTGAACCTATAGGAGTATAATGAACTTTATCTTTCTGCTCCTGGACGTTTGCTAAGCCACAGTGAGGCCTGGCAGACCAGAGCTGATCCAAGTACAGTACCTGCTCCTTTGATGGTGGTCCAATTTCCCAGAGGTATCCAATTTATACCCAGCCACATTCTAGCATTCAAGTACTGAGGGAGTGCAGCACCGTCACAGGGCAGTAGTGAGGTAGTGCAACACTGTCACAGGGTCAGAACCTGCAGCACTGTCAGGGTGTCAGGACTGAAAGAGTGAAACACTGTCAGAGGGCCAGTACTGAGGAAGTGCTGTACTGTCAGAGGGTCAGTACTGAGGGAGTGCTGCACCGTCAGTGGGTCAGTTCTGAGGGAGTGCTCACTGTCAGAGGGTCAATACCGAGCGAGTGCTGCACTGTCAGAGGGACAGTACTGAGGGAGTGCTGCACTGTCAGAGGGTCAGTACTGAGGGAGTGCTGCACTGTCAGAGGGTCAGTACTGAGGGAGCGCTGCACTGTCAGAGGGTCAGTACTGAGGGAGTGCTGCACTGTCAGAGGGTCAGTACTAAGGGAGTGCTGCACTGTCAGAGGGACAGTACTGAGGGAGTGCTGCACTGTCAGAGGGACAGTACTGAGGGAGTGCTGCACTGTCAGAGGGACAGTACTGAGGGAGTGCTGCACTGTCAGAGGGACAGTACTGAGGGAGTGCTGCACTGTCAGAGGGACAGTACTGAGGGAGTGCTGCACTGTCAGAGGGACAGTACTGAGGGAGTGCTGCACTGTCAGAAGAACAGTACTGAGGGAGTGCTGCACTGCCAGAGGGACAGTACTGAGGGAGTACAGCACTGTTCCAAGCTCAGTACTGAACCATGCAGCACTGTCAGTGTGTCAGTACTGAAGGAGTGAAACAGTGTCACAGGGTCAGTACTGAACTTTGCAGCACTGACATAGGGTGAGTCCCTCAAGGTTGCAGTTGACTTGCTTCCACTCTGGGGAGGTGGGTTCTGTGGTGGATGAAAAGTCGAATCAACTTACAGTGCAGAAGGAGGCCATTCGGCCCATCGAGTCTGTGCCTGCTCCTGGAAAGAGCACCCTACCCAAGGTCAACACCTCCACCCTAGCCCCATAATCCAGTAACCCCACCCAACACTAAGGGCAAATTTGGACACTAAGGGCAATGTATCATGGCCAATCCACCTAACCTGCACATCTTTGGACTGTGGGAGGAAACTGGAGCACCCGGAGGAAACCCACGCACACACGGGGAGGATGTGCAGACTCCGCACAGACAGTGACCCAAGCCGGAATCGAACCTGGGACCCTGGAGCTGTGAAGCAATTGTGCTATCCACAATGCTACCATGCTGAATCCTGAATCCGCAGAACCTGCCACAGGTTTGGCAGGTTGTGCTGGATGAGGTGGGTAGGTGGAACATTCTGGATTCTGTGCTCTCTTTCCTCTGATTACGCTTGGTCTCAGCGTGCTCCACCCTGTGACACTCGATGCGATTGGCACCTTCGCGGATGCTTTTTCTCCAGCTTGCGTGTTCTAAGGTGAGGGATTCCCACATGTCGATGGGGATGTCGCATTTATTTAGGGATTTATTTCGGGAAGCTTTCAGAGTGCCCTTGTAGCCTCCTAGTAATTACTTGCCATTGCAGAGCTCGGAGTAGAGCACTTGCTTCAGGAGTCTTTTGTTGGGCGTGTGGACAAAGTGGCCCGCCCATCGCAGCTGGCTGAGCATGACCTGTGCCTCGATCCTGGAGATATTGACCTGGGAGAGGACACTCACATTTACGTTAACCCTGCCAGTGGATTTGCAGGATTTTGTGGAGGCAGTTTTGATGATATCTCTCCAAGGATTTGAGGTTTCTGCTGAACATTGTCCATATTTGTGATGCATACAGGAGGGTGGGACCATGGCTGCTCTGTAGGCCATGAGCTTGGTTCTGGGTATGAGGTCTCGGTCTTCGAACACTCTGTTCCTCAGGCTTCCAAAGTCTGTCCTGGCACATTGGAGTCGATGCTGAATTTCACTGTCAACGTCTGCCCGTCAAGGGGAGGCTCCACAGGTATGGGAAATGCTCCACATTGCCCAGGGGCTCACCGTGGATCTTGATAGTCGGGGGGCAGTTTTGTGTGGCAGGAGTGGGCTGGTACAGAACCTTTGTTTTCTGGATATTTAGTCTGAGGCCCATTCTCTCATAGGCCTCGGTGATTGCGTCGATGATGGTTTGTAGCTCGGCCTCTGAGTTTGCACGCACACAGGCGCCGTCTACGTACTGCAGCTCAATGGGGTGGTCTTGGTTCTGGCCAGGAGGCCTAGAGGTTGAACAGTTTCCCATTTGTCCAGTAGGTTAGCTCCATTCCAGCGGGGAGTTTCAGGGTGATGGGGTTGGAGTGTTGCTGCAAGGAAGATAGAGAAGAGCGTTGGGGCGATGATGCAGCCCTGTTTGACCACAGTGTACACACATATTGTGTCTTTGGTCGTTCCGTTGGTGAGGATCATGGCTTGCATTTCAAGGTAGAGTAGGCAGAGAATGGTGACAAATTTCTGCGGGCAGCCGAATCTGAGGAGGATACTGAACAATCCCTCACAGTTAACAGAGTTGAAGGCATGCCTGAGATCAAAGGTCATGTACAGAGGTTGATGCTACTCCCTGCACCTTTCCTGCATTTGTCGCAAACTGAAGATCATGTCCATTGAGGCTCTTGATGGGCGAAAGCTGCACTGAGACTCAGGGACGAGCTCTTCAGCCACTGGGAGGAGGCGGTTGAGGAGGATTTTTGCGACAACCTCTCCCGTGGCAGAGAGTAATTGTCACAGTCGAGCAACTTCTGTGGGGTCATAGGGTTAGTACTGAAGGAGTGGAACACTGCCAAAGGGTCAATACTGAGGGAGTGCTGCACTGTCATAGGGTCAGTACTGAGGGAGTGCCGCACTGTCAGAGGGTCAATACTGAGGGAGTGCTGCACTATCAGAGGGTCAGTACTGAGGGAGTGCTGCACTGTCAGAGGGTCAGTACTGAGGGAGTGCCGCACTGTCAGAGGGTCAGTACTGAGGGAGTGCTGCACTGCCAGAGGGTCAGTACTGAGGGAGTGCTGCACTATCAGAGGGTCAGTACTGCGAGAGTGCAGCACTGTCATAGGGTCAGTATTGAGGGAATGCTGCACTGTCAGAGGGTCAGTACTGAGAGAGTGCAGCACTGTCATAGGGTCAGTACTGAGGGAATGCTGCACTGTCAGAGGGTCAGGATTGAGGGATTGCTGCACCGTTAGATTGTCAGTACTGAGGGAGTGCTGCACTGTCAGAGGCTCAGTACTGAGGGAGCGCTGCACTGTCACAGGATCAGTACTGAGGGAGCGTTGCACTGTCAGAGGGTCAGTACTGAGGGAGTGCTGCACTGTCAGAGGGTCAGTACTGAGGGTGTGCTACACTGTCTGAGTGTTAGTACTGTGGGAGTGCTGCACTGTCAGAGGGTCAGTACTGAGGGAGTGCTGCACTGTCAGTGGGTCAGTACTGAGGGAGTGCTGCAGTGTCAGAGAGTCTGCACTGAAGGAGTGCTGCACTGTCAGAGGAAGAAAGGTTAATACTGAAGCAGTGTGGCACTTAGGATCAGAACTGAGGAAATGTGGCACTATTGGGTGCCGTCTAATGGATGAGTCATTAAACCCAATAACTTTCTGGATTTGTTTCTGTTCGAACAGGTTGCTCCATCACGACTAGATAAGGCTCGCTTACTGACTGGGCGGGTCACTCCAAGGAACACACGGGCAAAATATGGACTTCGATTTATGAGCTACCCACTCTTCACAACGGACACGCACGTTACAAGGAGATAGGGAAATGTCGTAGAGACAGATCACTGAGATTGTGAACAAGGGAGATCACAGAAAACCTAAGGAGGCTTTTCAAACCTGTTCCACAATTCAATTAGTTCAGAACTGATTTTTGCCTTAACCCCGTCCAGCTGTCTTAGCTTCGCAACCTTTTGTATGCTTTCTAGCAAAACATCTACTATCGCCTTTGCTTTTTGATGGGAGACAGTTCCATGATTCCACCTCCCTTTGCATGCAGAATTGTTTCCTAACTTCTTTCCTGATGTCCTGGCTCTGATTTGCAGGTCACGTCCCCTTGTTCTGGACTCTCCCATCAGCAGAAGATGTATCCCTCTATCTACCCTATCAACTGCTTTCAAAATGATCAAACACTTCAGTCAAGTTACCCCGTAACTTTCTACATTCCAGAACCCAGTTGAAAATGTCATGGGAGTGTCCCTTTAAGAAATGTTTTGTCTTATCAAATGGCTTCAGTGATGTCATTGTGTGGGTGGAGCTGGGCTGTGGCTTTGGGTTTTACTTTCGTTTTTGAACTGGGAGCTGTTGTGTGGCTCTAAGATTTTTTCTTTTGTTTTCACTTTTGGCTGCTGTATTCAGACAAGTGTCTTGGAGTCTCTCTCTCTGCATTTTTAAAATTGTTTCCAGATTACATGATAACTTGAAAAGAAATAACTGCTTTCTGGAAGGAATTCAAACCTGATGTTTTGAAAAGGAAACAAGAGTGTATACCAGGTCTTGGGTGCTGTGTGCTGGGCCACACCTTTGAAAAGGGGTTTCTGGTTTATGGGATCTTGTTACTAAATTGGAACAGTTTAAAGGGGGAAATTTATTAAGGATTATACATAGAGTACTGTAGCTGTGTGGGGTATTAATGTTGGTAGTTGATAAAAATACTTACTGTGTGTGTTTACAAAAATGTTAACTAAATTCATAGAATAAACGTTGTTTTTGATTAAAAGTAGTCAAGGCATCTGTTGAATAACACCTGAAAGGCAGGCCAGAGTGCTCCCCGTAACCAAAATGAATACACAGTTGTAGGCCAGGTGAACTCCATGATATACTTTGGAGTTTTCTACACCCTGACCCACAACAAAATCAGCAAGGAAGTGGGTCTGGGCAATGCAGTCTGGTCTAGCAGTGTCGCCCATGTAGTAAATGGACCATTGGAAAGAAGGAGGGCATTTTACTTAAGAAAATGGGAAGTGGGCACCACGATGGGACAAGGGTAAACTTGCTCAGGCCTGTAATAGTAGCTTTTTCGCAACTTGTTAATATGTCAGAACATTCAAGAATCCTTGAAATTCCTGAAAAGACCTAAAGACTGCTTTTCAAGCTAAATATTATTTTTCGTACCAATTCTGAGGAAGTGGGTCTTGCTGGCAAGGCCAGCATGGGTGCTCACACCTAGTTGTCCTGTGAAAGGGTGGGAGTGTGTGGGGCCTCCTCTTGAACCAGTCTGTGTGGCCAAGGTGTTCCCAGGAATTACTTCACCACTTAGCTTTAAACATTTCAGGACAGGGCGGCATGGTGGCTCAGCGGTTAGCACTGCTACCTCAGGGCGCCGAGGACCCGGGTTCGATCCCGGCCCCGGGTCACTGTCCGTGCAGAGTTTGCACATTCTCCCCGTGTCTGTGTGGGTATCATCCCCACAACCCAAAAGATGATGTGTCAGGTATCTGAATTGGCCACGTTAAATTGTCCCTCAATTGGGGAAAAAAAAGGAATTGGATACTCTTTTAAGAAGAAACCATTTCAGGACAGACTGAGGCATCTATCGGATCGATTCAGCAGCTGTTCTGGGGCTAGCACTGGCGCCACGTGGAACACAATCGATTCCAATGAAAAAGGGTGCAGGATTCGCCAGGTCCGTGATTGACACTTGGGAGGCTGACATATACACATTACAATTCCCACACACACTCATCCCTGCCAACAAGATGGCACTGATTGTACTGGAGTGCACCCATACAGCTGATGGGTCGGCTGGGGCCAGAGGGGACCTGCGGGGGCTGGCCCGGGGGGGACACCTATACGACCCGTGGGCTGTTAGCAGTGTGTACAGCTGCATGGCTACCTTGCCGACTGAGCAATGGTGTTCTGTGCCTGTCCACCTCGACCCTACAGCCCTCTTTCTGCCCTCCCTCCTCCAGCCCTGGCAGAAGACCCCGGCCAGCGTTGCTCCTCAGTGACTGAGATATGCTCTGGAATGCCTCGGCAGTGCCCACCTGCACATGGGACACGCTTGGCGATTTCGACCTGCATCTGGGACACGTCCCCCAGCGAGTGGGATATGATGTCGAGCTCCTGGGGGCAGCATTGTGGCACAGTGGTTAGCATTGCTGCCTACGGCGCTGAGGACCCGGGTTTGAAACCCGGCCCTGGGTCACTGACTGTGTGGAGTGTGCAAGTTCTCCCCGTGTCTGCGTGGGTTTCACCCCCACAACCCAACGATGTGCACGTTAGGTGGATTGGCCACGCTAAATTGCCCCTTAATTGGAAAAAATAATTGGGTCCTCTTTATTTTAAAAAAAATGATGTTGTTCCTCAGCCACGGCCATCACTGACCGAGCCATGCCTTGGACAACACCACCCATGCCGCTGAGGTCGTGCTCCAAGCCCACCTTTGCAACATTGGCCTCGGTGCCACGCATTGGCAGCGCCAACTCCTGCGCATGTAGCCATTGGGACTCCTTCAATCGGCTATGCATTTGTTCGAGTGTCGCTGACATCCCCTCCTGTATCTCTTGGCCATGTGCTAGCTTATGCATCAGCTCCAGGATAACCTTATTATTGTCATCTGACTAGGACACACCTGCGTCCTGGGATCCAGCAAACCTCTTTTGGGCAGCATAATCAAAGACCCCTCCCACCCGGGTTAATCTCACTTTCTACCTCTTCCATCGAGCAGGAAGTACAAAAGTCTGTGAACACACACTACTAGGTTCAAGAACAGTTTCCCCCCCCGCTTTACCAGACTCCTGAATGACCCTCTTATGAACTGGACTGAACTCTTCAGACATCTTTTCTACAGAGTAGTACTACATACGTATGCATCACCCGAAGCCTGTGCCCATGTATTTACAGTGTGTATTTATGTATGCCTTATGTTTTTTATCATGTATGGAATGATCTGTCTGGATTGTAGGCAGAACAGTACTTTTCACTGTATCTTGGTACACATGCCAATAAATCAAATCGAGTCCAATCTAAATGAGATGAAAACAGCTTCCACATCTTTCTCATCAAATCTTGGCAATGCTTGAATAAAGTTAAACATATCCCTACTAAATCTTTGACTGGGAAATATTTATTCTTCCTCAAGACTATCCTCAGCTTCTGCCTTTAACTCCAACATTTTCCATTGATGTTCTCCTTACAGTTCCAATCTCTGAAGTTAAATCCACTCTCTTTTTCCTTATCCCTTTTTTCCTTTGCTAATGTTTCCATTTCTACCTCAAGGTTTCCAGCTTTCCATTTCCTTTTGAAAAGCCTTCTCTTTTTCTTTTTCTGCCCACTTTCCTCTTCTTCTGCCATTGCCAATTTCTCCTTTTCTTTTATTTGCAATTGTTTCATTTGTAATTGAATTCTATCTAATTCCAATGATTCAGGCTGTGTCTCTGGCAAATTCAAATGTTGAGCTATGGCTTGTATTATCTCTACCTTCCTCACTCCTTTAGATAACTTCAGCTTCTCCACAAACACAAAAGTTTTGTTTTAGTCTCCCTTTGTAAACCATACCAAGTAATCTCTTCCAACCCTAGGAAAGGTTTTGCAACTGAAAGAGCCATCTCCAGCCACTCCCTATTTAAACTTCAAAGCCTGAAAGAATGAAAGCGTTCCACACAAACCCACTGTCTTTAAGTTCAATAAACCAACATTTAATTATATTTAAGATCCTGGACGAGCCCCCAATTTTGTTACAATCCCAGACCAGACCCCAACATTTTAATTTATTTTGTAAGGTTCTACAGAAAGGATACTTTGCTCCAGGAGTGATTGCACGAAGAAATAGGGATTTGGTATTTTGAAACAAAACTTTATTATTAATACAATATTAAAATCTTTGGCATCACGCCCAAAAATAGCTTATCATTGCCCCTTACACAATACTAGTCAAAACAGTGAATACAATATCCTTACTTGCTAACCCTTAAAAAAAATAAATTTAGAGTGCCCAATTCACTTTTTCCAATTAAGGGGCAATTTAGCATGGCCAATCCACCTACCCTGCACATCTTTGGATTGTGGGGGTGAAACCCACACAGACACGGGGAGAATGTGCAAACTCCACACAGACAGTGACCCAGAGCCGGGATTGAACCTGGGACCTCAGCGCCGTGAGGCAGCAATGCTAACCACTGGGCCACCGCGATGCCCTACTTGTTAACTCTACGCCCAATTAAATAACAAAAAAAAACATTCAGCTCCCAATCCATCCTACATCCCAATGGCAGAATAATACTTGCTTCCCATAACAGATTTGGCTCCTGTTAGAACCCCTGCAGGCTCTGGCTAGATGTCTTCAAAAAACTGTTTCAAGTAGTTTGTTTCAGCTCCTCCCTTGTCCTCAGACAAGTTTGCACTGATTTAAATACTATTCATCTTTTTAAATATAAATTTAGAGTACCCAATCATTTTTTTCCAATTAAGGGGTAATTTAGCATGACCAATTAACCTACCCTGCACATCTTTGGGTTGTGGGGGTGAAACCCACGCAGACATGGGGAGAATGTGCAAACTCCACATGGACAGAGACCAGGGGCCGGGATCAAACCTGGATCCTCAGCGCCGTGAGGCAGCAGTGCTAACCATTTCCCACCACTGTGCACCCTAATATTTATCTTTTTGAACTATCCTACTGTGAGAGCAAAATTACTTGTGGTCTAAAGGGATAGCCAGATCAGAACTCAACTTCAAATCATTCTCAAAATATCTGAATGCCTTATCTCTACCAAGCAGTAACATCATCTCCCCAGGCTGAAAACAAATGAACTCCCCAGGCTGAAAACACATTAAGTCCCAGGGACCCCCTTAGTCAAACAACAGTGTATTAGCCCAGGCTTTTACGAAGGACAGTTTGACCTCTGGCTCCTAAATGCTTTCTTGTCTTGCAAAACAAGATTATTTTAAAATTGTGACCACTGCAGTCAAACACGCTCTAACTCAGGGTTTTAACTCTTAAATTGCTAAATGTTTATAATCCAAAATCACGGTAGAAGATAATAAACAAATTCTAAAACTGCAGTTAATGCAGAGGAACCTGGTGCAATAACCATCACTAAGGAGACAATATTGAATAAACTGATGAGATAAATCTCCAGGACCTGATGGCCTGCACCCTAGGGTATTAAGAGAGGTGGCAATGGAGATACTGGATGCATTTGTTATAAAAGGGTCCTGGTGGGGTCCTGGTGGATTGGAAACATGCTAATGTGACGTCCCAATTCAAAAAGGAGAGAGGCAAAAAGTAGGAAACTATAGACCAGTTAGTTTGAACCCTGTGGTGGGGAAGCTGCTGGAATCAATCATTAAGGAGGAGATGACTGAACACTTGGAAAACCAAAGCTCAATCCACCATTGTCAGCATGGTTTTATGAAGGGTAAGTCATGCTTGGCAAACTTGCTTGAGTTCTTTGAGGACATGACTAACAAGGTGGATAATGGGGAACCTGTAGATGTGGTATATCTAGACTTCCAGAAGGCGTTTGATAAGGTGCCGCATAAAAGACTGATCCAGATGATGGGATCACAAGGGGATTGGGGCAGAGTACTAGATTGGATTGAGGATTTGTGGACTGACAGAATGCAAAGGGTCGGGATAAAGGAGTCCTTCTCTGGCTCGTGAATGTAACCGGCGGGGTCAGTCCTCGGACCTCAACTGTTTACAATCTATATAAATGACCTGCAAGCAGGGACAGAGTGTAACATATCAAAATTTGTGGATGATACTAAAATAGGTGGAAAAGCAGGCAGTGAAGAAGAAATAAAGATTTTACAGACAGATTGTACTCAGGCTAGGAGATTGTGCCAAAGTTTGGCAGATGGAGTTTAATGTAGATCAGTGTGAGGTTATCCATTTTGGCCAAAAAAATAGAAAGGTGAATTATTATCGAAATGGAAAGCAGATTCAAGATGCGCCTGGGCAGAGGGATCTGGGTGTCTTTGTTCATGAATAGCAGAAAGTCGGTACGCAGGTACACATGTAATTAAAAAGGCAAATGGAATGTTAGCGTTTATTGCAAAAGGACTGGAGTATAAAAGTAGAGAAGTGTTTTTGTATAGGGCATTGGTAAGACCACATCTGGAATATTGTTTTGGTTTCCTTATTTGAGGAAGGATGGGTGGCATTAGAGGCAGTTCAGAGGAGGATCATCAGATTGATTCCGGGGATGAAAAGTTGACGTATGAGGAGAGATTAAACAGGCTTCTACTTGCTGGAGTTTAGAAGGATGAGAGGAGAACTGATCGAGGTATATAAAACACTAAATGGGATTGATAAAGCAAATGCAGACCAAATATTCCCCCTTGTGGGGCAATCTAGAATGAGGGGTCACGGATATAGGTTGAGAGGCAGTAGATTTAGAACTGAGATGAGGAACTACTTCTTGCAGAGAGTGGTGAATTTGTGGAACTCGCTGCCCCATAGTGCGGTTGAATCTGAGTCATTAAATGGTTCAAGAAGGCTATATATATATTTCTAATTTTAAAAATGGGTTAAAGGGATATGGGCAACAGGTGGAGAGGCGGATTTGAGACCAGGAAGAGATCGGCCATGTTCTGATTGAATGGCGGAGCGGACTCGAAGGGCTGAATTGCCTACTTCTACTCATATGTTCCTATGTTGACTCCCTTGGATGTTCCTGCTCCACCTGATGTGCATTAGCAACTGTGTGTGCTCATCAGTTTGTGCCCCAGAAGCCTGTCCACAAATGTCGCCCACCGAGATGTGTGTTTCTGCTCTGGTAGGTGGGGTTGACAGCTGTGATGCATTGATGGTGGTATCCTCAGGGCGGGACTGATGCCAGGGGGCCAGTATGAACTTACCCGTGCGGCCCAATGGTGGTTGTTGGTTTTCTTTCTGCACTGGACTGACGGCCTCTGCCACTGTCTTTCAGGCAGCGTTGGTGGCCCTGTGGCAGATCCTCCGACCCCCTCGGAGGAACAGGGTGTCCTGTCTCGCATCCATGACAGCCAGCAATCTGGCCAGGTCAGTGACCCAGAAGCGCGGAGCAGGTCTCTGTGTTGGCATGGCTGTGAGCTGTCCCGTGTGTGTTCACAGAGAGCAGTTTATGTGCTAATTTTCCTTGTTAGTGGGAGCTGCGGGGCTCTGTCCAGGCGAATCAGCTGGCGGGATAGCCATTTTCGCCATGAGGGATGTTAGATACCAGCCGCTGTCTTGCCGGGCCGGCCATTGGGAAGCACCCGGGACGTCGTGCCCGCTACCTCACTTAGTGCTTCTCCCGTTAGATCGCGCCCTCTGTCTTGGATTTGTTTGATGTATAGGCCACTCATGGCTAGTGTTCATACAAGTGACTTGAGCTCAGGTTATTTTCAACTGGGTAGGGGGACAAGGTAGGGTTGTCCATTATATCCACTTCTGTTTGCCTCGACAATAGAACCACTGGCCATAGAGTTGAGATCTTCCACTCAGTGGAGGACAATAAAGAAGGGAGGGAAAGAGCATAGGGTGTCCTTGTATTCAGATGATCTGCTTCTTTATGTCACGGACCCAGTCTCCACCCTGGACGAGATAATGAAGTTACTTAGGAGTTTCGGCTACTTCTCGGGGTAGAAGTCAAATTTGGATGAGCGAATATTTTTCCGGTGAACCACCCAGGGAGGGTAGCCAACCTGGAGATGTTGCCTTACACCTTGCCAGAACTAGCTTTCGCCATATGGGAAACCAGGCAGCCCATGACTGGCCTTTGCTTCATGTATTACATTATGCTAGGCTGGTAAGTGGGGTCAGAACTGATTTGCAGAGTTGGGATAACCTCCCCCTGTTCTTAGGAATGGGTTAACAGACCTTCCAATTAAATACTAATTTGATGACAATTATCCAATAGAAGTCACTGATATATAAAAGGGTTACAGCAGCACTATGTGTTGGTGGAGATTTGTGTGTGAAGTTGGATCAAAGAAATAAAGGGGTTTTGTGGAGAAGCAGAGCTCTTGTCTCCTTTATTCCACAGTAACCCAGAAGCTTAAACAGTGATAGCAGAGGATGGTTGCTGGGCCAAAGTAAAGGGTTGCAAGATACAACTTCTGTGGAGGAAAAAAATAAAATATTTTGATGAACATTGGAAGAAACACAAAACACACAGGCTCAAGGTTCAGATGGTCAAAATGAAAGTCCTTCCGAGATTTTTATTTATTTTTCAGTGTCGGCCCATTTTTCTCCTCAAATCATTTTTTGCTGGACTCAATGACAGCTTCCTTCATTTGGGCAGGCAAGACCCCGAAGATAGGTAGGTCGTTCATGCAGAGAGAGAGACAGTCGGGTGGCTTAGCCTTACCTCATTTGTTATTTTATTACTGGGCAGCTAATATTGAAAAGGTACTGGGGTGGCTCAAGGATCCGGATTCCATATGGTGGAAGGTGGAGGTAGGCTCTAATTGCCTCTCTTCCATTTTCCCCTGCAAAATTTACTTTGAGTCTGGTAGTGAGGCTCATGCTGAGGATCTGGAGGCAGTTAAGGCAACATTTTAAGCTCGGTGCCATGTCGTGTCCGCCCCTATCTCGAGGAATTATCTTTTTGCACGGCGGGTTTAGACTCGATGTTCAGGTCCTGGGGAAGGGAGGGGTT